>NC_143575.1:19089936-19394206 GCF_048544385.1 Mastigoproctus giganteus
GTCTAGATCGAAAGAGTTCTGCAGATTCCTGTGGTAAATGGGATGAAATTAAAGAGTCCTCTTATAGAGTCCAATGTAGGTTCTGTCTTTGTAGATAAATTTTACTGGATTAAGAATTCATCACACAAATAATAAACGCTGCTTTTCTCATTTAATGTTGTATCAATTCAATTATATCAATTTATTTTTCCTCTTTTTAAAGCGAAACAGGATTTAAAATGTTTCTTCCATCTGACATTATATTTTCAACAAAGATAAAACATAATCACAGTTAATTAAGTGTTCTTTATCTTTCTCACAGGTGTCAGATTTTGCATACTGGGGCTGGAGAGGTGCTGAGGGAATATTTGTTGATATAATAAAGAAGCTTTCCAAGTCAATGAATTTCACGTAAGTTTATGAGCTAAAACTTTACTCATCAAGTAAGAAATGTTGAACCTCGTTTTTCTATGTTGTAAACATTCAATTTTTATTTATATATTACAAGGAATATTAGATAGGAGGGAGGTCCGCAGTTTAGTCTCCTTGCTTCATGCAATTTAAGTCTCAAATAAAGAGAATTCAAAGAACTTCTGTTTGGTGACACGTGTAATAGAGAATGCTAAGAAGGGAGCAGAAAGAAATGAAGAAAAGGCGATTACAGGAATCTTTTAATGGTCTAATTTTCTATTTGTCTAATTAAAGAAATAATTTCGATGATTTCGTGATGCATGTGTTTATTTTCCGCTTTGTTCTACAGGTACCAATTCAGAGAGGCCTGGAAGTATGGGCAGCTGAATCCAGATGGATCGTTTTCTGGAATTCTTGGAAAGATTTACAGAAACGTAAGGAGCTGATAAGTACTAGATATATCGAGTAATTAACAAATTAACAAGATAAGTGAATAATTCTCGATCAACGTTAAATTACTACTCAACTGACAGGGCCATGCCTAAGCTAATCCATGCCCGAAGCAAACAGCTCATACTGAGTCTCCTGAAACATGAAAATATGTTTCATTTTTGCGTTCTTCTGTGTCGATTTTCCTGTTTGCCGAATGAAAAACCCGAGTTTCCGGGGATTAAATAAACATTTCAGTCTCCTGAGACCGAATAACAGCTGCGTTGTGAAAAAGACCCATAAAAATTCCTCGCCTCATTGACGGGATTCCAATCCTGTCCTTTCCACCCGGTTTGGGGAGAACTGTGATTATATTCACTGTGTTACCCGCTAGGGCCCTTTTCAGCTAGAAAAAGATACAAGCTGACCTTGCTTGTAGACCTTACTTAGAACTGGTGTTACTTTGCAAATATCAACAGATTTTCCGGGTTCACCCACCTAAGTTGCCACCTGTCTGTACTTCACAGAATACTTCAGGTCTTCTCTATAATAACCCCAAAATCCTTTTCTTCCTGCCCCATTTTGGTATTCAGAGGTACAATTTTGTAACGGGAGAAGCTTTTTTAGCTGGTCTGGTTGGTTGTAAAGAAGGAGTCGCTCAAGAGTTAAATGAACGAAATAAATTTTACATCACGAGCACTTGTTTGTTCTTTGGTAAAGCATTTGACCTTGTTCTACATGACAGCTTTCTGCAGGCTGGAGCATTCTGGTATCGGAAGTGGGCTCCTTATACACTCAGTTATCACTGAATATTGACCACATACATAGGCATTGACTTCACTAGATGTCTGAAGACGTCCATGGGGATCAGAAGCCCTACTACTTCAAGGCTTCAAGGCTGGTCTGCAATTCGTATTTATGAAAATATCAGGTTAGAATATTTAGGCGAAGAAAATTACCAACAGCGCTTTCCTTTCAGGACTCATTCACATCAATAACACCTTGCTCAGAATAATTTATTTAGAGCAAAGACCTAAAAACCAAGCAGCACTTCGTACGGCTTGGCCAAACTTCTTGGGCATCTCCTAAGACTGCAGTCCGCCACTTGAGCCATTTAAGGAGCCAGTGTTCCAGGCTGAGGAACTTGTTGAAGTGTGTTGTGGGAGCAGAGGACCAAATGGTTGCGGCATAGAGAGGTATGGGATAGACACATCGGACAATATATTTCTTTACCAGGTCGGCATCATGAATTCCCGTTAGTTCCTGGCGGATCGCCCACATAGCGGAGTACATTTTGTTGGGTTTTATGTTCAGGAGGTGAGCCTGGAATGTCAGCCCCTCATCCCATACTAATCTGAGATTCTTGTGTGTTTTAACTTTCTGAATGGGTGAACCATTGATGTCATTGCGTGACTTCTTCCAGGTGAAGAACATTTTAGCTGTCTTTGTTTGATTAATCTGTAGTCCGATGGAAGCCAAATATTGTTGGAGGTTATGTATGATTTTACTTGCCTGCAAGGTAGTGCTAAGAACCTGAGTTTGGTCAGAAGATGTTTTTCAGAATATTGTTTTTGCAGTTTCCATATTATATTGAAATGTTAACTATCTCATGGTGACCTGCCGTTGAGTCCGTAGAAAAGCTTCACACTTGTTTGCCACGAACATCCACCTTTCGTAATCCTTTATAGTCTGTCGCTGAGAGGTCGTTTGACCCGTTCAACACCCATCATTGTACACCTTTACCACAGCGGACAGCGAACAACCGACAAGGCATGGCGTTACCGATATGGAAGAGCCCTACGCACGAGAACCCAAAATCATACCCTTTTTGGAACACCATGATGTTTCTACTGAGTCCCATAAGTGCTACATTATCACCTTGACTTGTATGATCAGATGCAAATTGCCACAGCCCTAGTGTACGATGCTGTTCAGTTTTTTATTCTAAATTTCTTCTGTAACATTTAAAAGGTTGAGAAACAGCATCTCGTGCTAGAATCGTGAGATATAAAGCAGATGAGCAGATACGTAGGGATAATGTACATGTGCGATTTATTGTGATAATGGGCAAGACGAATGATTTCAGTGATTTTGAAAGTGGGATATTAGTCGGTGACAGACAAGCCGTTATGAGTATTTCGGAAATTGCAGCCCTACTGAGGTTTATTATAAGACTCTGTCTTTGGTATATCGAGATTAGTGCAATAGCCAAATAACATCCAGTCAACTGAGATCCTGTGATGCAATAGGCCAACAGAGGCTGTCAAGACTTGTGCAATCTCAAAATGCCATACATCTGCACGATCTGTGTTGAAGACAGTTCAGGAATTTGGGGTTTACTGTCAGAGCTCATGAAGCACACCCATATGGGTGTGCAACATAAACATTGGCGAGTGTCGATGGCGAACTGCCTCTGATTTATAGATCATTTGCTTGTTGAGATTGGGAGATAATGATTCCACTGTATAGAACTGTGGGTCCAGATTGGAGCCGCATCTGGGGAGGGTGAATCAGCCTTTTGGGTGGGTCCAAGGAGAGGCAATGAGCATGGCGGTGTGGGTGGAAGGAACTCGATTGGTGAAGGGCGTTGAGTATGCAGGTTCAGTGCTCGGTAACTAGGTGCTTTGGAAAGGAAGATCTCATTGAGAGCTCCGACAGAAGTTTGAGAATTGGGAAAATTCAAAACGTTTCTCGATCAGCACCCAGTCGTGGAGTACGTATGACAGGTTTCATTTTATTATTATTATTTTTTTATGTTTTAATTTATTTTATTGGTGCAGCAACTAGTAACTGTGGTTCCAAATCTTCTAAATGCGATGCTTTGATTGATCGATGCGTAGTATGTATCCATTTTAATGGGTTATCAATGACTTCCTTGTTATTTAAGTAAGGGTCATTGTGGGTAGCACAGTTGGTGTAACTACCGTCCTTTCTACACAGGGTGGAAAAGAGTTGCGTTCAAACCACGTCAATGATGCTAGGAATTTTTATTGGTCTTATTCTCCATGAGGATAAGTTAGTTCTTCTCATGCAAGGGTAGCATGGTTTTCCCCCGGAAACTTGGGTTTTCCTAACAAGAAAACAAACAATTCGAGGAAAGAACACACGACATTTACAGACATATTATATACGGTACAACAGGGCCTCCTATTCCTACCAGAAGAACAGGTAATTGTCCAATCTGATTGCTGTTTATTTCCTTTTATTTGTATATGCGAAAATACTCTCGTCTTCTCTCTTAGCCAGGGATTCCTCATCTTCAGCCTTTGCCAGCCCAACTATACCTGGGTTACTATTACAGGTCATGTTATAGCTGTTCAATGCTTCAAAGGTTTTCTTCAACTGTCCCACGCTTCTTGTTGTTTCGTTTAATAAAAGTGACCATGTTCATATTTTTTATGGTATTTATTTATTTATTTATCCATGTGCTTTTGCTAACAGTGGTTTCAAGTTACTCCTCAATTCTCTAGTCCATATCTTCTTTTTGATATAGGTTGTTTGCATCTTCGACTCGTATAATCCTCTTTCCTGAAATTTAAACCCCCTGTTCTTATGTTCAAATATCAAGAACTCACTCATCACCACTCATCTTAGACCACCACTCATCTTAGATCTCCGATTAGTGTCATAGAGTTGACAGTAGCCGGAATACGGGTGTTGATCAGGTCCAGAAAATTTTTGTCTCCAGTAGTTTACCACGCTAATACAGATAAAGATCATCTAGATAAAAGTATGGATTGAAAGATCACTCATTGATGTCTGGGTAGAGTCAATCTTATCCTACGCGTTGCTGATTGGCATTTGTAAAAATCTTAGCGATATCTTTGAAATGAATTCTAGATTCATTTATTCTGATGCTTTTCTTTATATTCATTTGGCACCCATCGCAGGGCGACACCCCAGTTTCCCCTAACCACAATTGATGAAATGGATCGAACTGTTCAATAGGCACTGCGTCACAATTTTCACTTGAAAATGGTAACACATTTAGAGACATCTTCCCTAGAAGAACATTATTCTGCCCAAGACTAACTGCGTGATTCAGAATGAAATTATAAAGAAAATCTAATAGACATAATCAATCTACTCTGAACCTATTAATTTTTGATCCTTGTTTGCTATTTATTTTGGAAATCTAATTATTTTTCTGATTATTTTGTTAAACTCAAGAGAGCTGACATTGGCATTGGACCATTTTATCCTTCGTATGAGCGCCACCTCGCAGGAGAATTCAGTAACCCATTATTGGAAAAGAATTGGGTCCTGATAGGGCGTAATGTTGAAATTGCTCCGGATATGTATTCTCTCTGTAATATGTTTTCACTTTGGGTATGTATCAATCCGGTGTTTTTAATTATTTTTAAACATTTAAGAAAACTTATTTTGCTTAAATTAATAACTATTGTATAAATCAGTGAAATGTGAAACTGTCTTTTTTTTTAACAATGGGAATTCATATTTTGTTTTTTGTTTCATGGTCCTTCACCATCTTTGGGCTAATTTTATTTATAGACTTCGAAGGTGCTTTCGATACTTATGGTGGGGGCTGTCCTTCGTTGTCGTAGAGTTGCAAATTGCCCTCAGTTATTTTATCTTCTCATAAAGGATTATTTTAGTAATAGTTCTGTCTGGATACAAACTAAACACCAGTCTGTATCCAGAAATATTACTCGATCCTGCTCTCAGGGGTCTCTTACTGGACCACTAGTGTGGAACTTAGTCCTAAATGATGGACTTCTCCTCAATGATGACCTGACAAATGTAAATACAATAGCTTACGCCAATGACTTATCCATTCTTGTCTACGGTAATTACAGATCTAGAAACTTCTGCAAATAATATTCTCTCCAGACTATCCGATTGGGCCACTCAAAACAAGCTCACCGTTTCAGTGACAAACAAAAATGATGATCTTTAAGAGAAGACTAAATTATGGCAGACCTCCAGTAATAAAATATCAAGGAAATTCGCTTCCTCTAGTGTCCACAAACAAACACCTTGGTGTTCTCCTTGAAGACCGTCTAGCCTTCTCCTCACACCTAAAGCATCTCTCTTAAAGAATGATGAACATTACGTCAATGCTCTTCAGAATTTCTAGGAAAGAGTGGGGACTAAAAAACAATACCCTCCGTAACTTGTATCGTACTGTCTGTATCCCAAATTTATCATATGCCTCCTGTATTTGGTTTCAAAGGAGAAGACTTCTTATTGGAAAATCTCAACTGGAAATTACACAAAGGTCTTTTCTCTTGGCGCTGCTTTGAACACGCCGTAAAATCTCCACACCGGCCCTATAAGCCATTGCAAGCATTTTACCCGCTGGCCTGCATGTTATTTATAAAGGTCTCTGCTATTATATTAGGAAAGGAACACCTGTTACCCTCCTTAATATTACTGTCGATCCAACTGCTGACTCAAAGAAAGAAAAAGAGAAATACTGGAATCTTCCCACCAACTGTTGGCAGTCCAGGTAGTCCTTGTCTATTAAAGGCGTTGTTACTAAGTTGTTTATACCTGACATTTCGTTTACCTCTTCCAATATTGCCCAGAAATTGTTCTTCCCCAGTCTCTGCACATCATACTTAATAACAGTTCACGGATCATTGAATGCGTAGCTCCTACGGTTTAATCTGACCTCAACGGATTCTCGCTTAAACACATAAGCGAGAATCCGTTGAGGATTGTCATCGAGGACTGGCAACATATGATTTATTCTTGCCTCAATTTACAAAGATCTTCGGCAACAGATCTCAACTCATCACTTTGCTCCTGGAAATGAACACGATTTAATTGCAAATAAATAAACTTTTGAAATGTTTCAAGAATTTGCAAAAGAAATCTTTAACAGACGGTTCCAGCTAACCAGTTTCTATACTATCAGGATATCTGCCTTGAATTGTCAAACTGAATTGTAATTTCTTATGATATAGTTTCATGCCTCGGACAGAATTTATTGGTTAACGTTGTGTTTTTACCTCACTTACTAAGTAACCTACCATCGTTGACTATATATGTTTTTCCTTTCTTCATGTGAATCTGGAATCGATCCCACTGAGTCTTTTATTCTGCCATGTCCAAGTCTAGTTGAAATATTATTACAGACAAAACGGCTACCAGACTTTACCTTCAGATTTCTCCAACGACTCGACTACTGCTGATTGCAACCCCCTCATTAAGCTACATGATGACTGCTGAATTCGTTATTCTTCGTGGATGTTTTTATTTTTTTGATCAATTTAATTTTTTTTATTTATTTTATTTGTATTAAATATTTACTTTTATTTAATTATTTACATTTTTTGACAATTCGATTTTTTTGGTTTTATTTCTTGCTTTATTTTCTACTTTTATTATTAATATTTATTTATTATTTGTATTACTTTTTTATTTTATTTTTTGCTGATGCCACTGGTTTGGGCCCCGAGTATTACAAGATCTGCTGGCATCCACCAGAACGGATTTTTTTCCCCAATGGATGCGGGATTCTTACCTTGTCATTTTCGTATGACAGTACGCATATTGTGTCCCGCCTCCTCGTGGCGTGGATGGGTACTTTGGGGCACCATCCTGGTGATCGCTGCTTCCTAGCAGCTAAATGGCCAGAAACAACAGAACAAGACACACACTTCGCAGACATAACACCATACTCATATCTGGCCATTTTGCAGAGCTCTGTATTCATCACAGTTTACCATGGCAGAGTTGAACTAACGTTTAGGTGCCCTCTTACATAAGACACAACACATTTCCACACACATGTCCACATGTGTATACGAGTATAATCTGATAAGGTCTATCAGGTTTGACCATTTCTAATCAAGGAAAGGCAATATTCCAGCTCAGTTCACAATAAGTTTGTTTTGACAGTTACTGCATTTTCTGTTCTAACAGCCAGTTCCAGCTGCCTATGCTTTAGAATATGCTTCAGAATTTGTAAAGCTCCTTTTTAAAATCTGCAAGGTATGGATGAAGGGGCCTTTTAATAGATGGAAGGGTATATCTGGCTGTATCTAAGTTTGGGACAAAATATTTTCTTAACGGAAAAGATGTAGAATTTTAAAGATTTTGCGATTTATTTAGTAAAGGCCTATACAGCCATCGTTAATGAAGGAAGAAGACTGGTAGTTTCCCCTATATTGTTATTAATGTCCTCTATATGTTTATGCAGTGGCATCTATATTACTTCTGTGTCCACTTTTGAACATTCCTCTGGAAAAACAATTCGTTTATCAAACGGTGTTAGATACACACAGGGTTGATCTCAAGGGTGGAAAAATGTGTGGTGTTGAATTGAAAGAGGTTGCAGGTTCTACGAATCTTGAAAATGGTGGTGAGGAGTGTAATCTCATGTTGATAGAGAGACCAGCAGTTCTGCAAATTCAATTTCAAACGTAAATTAAGGAAGAATTGAATTCCTCGCGTAAGCTGGAATTTTAGGATCCAAGTAAATCTCAAGGTAAGCTGTCACTGAGTCAAAACAAAGAATCTTCCGAGGCTCTTATCTCGAGAGGTATAGGCGAGAAGATGTTAAAATGGGAGGAGGTTCTTTCGGGTAACGCTATCACGTTAGCAGAATTGGATGGTAGGGATGATAAGGACATTACACTTTTGATAACACGTAGATCTCTTCAATATTCCATCAATACGTACTTAGCACAGTTGTCTCTCCAGATTAACCCAAATAAATCGGCACAAATGGTGTTCTCACTCAAATCACACCCAACTCAACTAAACCTGAAAATCCATGGAACCTCCAGTAACCAAGCACAGAGATCTCGGGGTCATCTTTGACCCTAATCTTAGCTTTAAACACCATGTGGCAGATATTCACAACAAGGTTTGCCGATCCAGATGGCTTGCCAAACAACACCTCCTTCATGTGACAGAATCCCAGGACACCATCAATATATTTAACGGTTTCTTCAGCCAGTCATTACCTACGGATCTGAAATCTGGGCGTCGGCAGCAAAAACCACGCTAAAAAACCATCTCATCTGATGAGTACTGGCTTCTTCGGTGGGTGCTTTCAAGCACAGGCTTCCACCCCTCAAACGTACTTCAGAAATGACCAAACTTCTGAACTACAGAAAAGTCTCAGAACGGATCTTCACGCTCCCCTCACTCGTCACCATTAAAATGATAGCGGGTTAAATCAACACGCCAAGTTTTTGGCAGATTTGTAGTGGGAGAATCCCCCCCCCAAGACCCTTAAGGGCCCTCTCTTCTTTACAGTCCGTGGCGTGGAGGCTCAGGAAGGGCGACAGATTCCTGCCAATGGAGATGCTCCAAAACGTCCAAGATATGGATGCTGACTACAACAAATTCAATGAGGACAAAGCCTACAGAAGACGTATCATCAGGGAGCAGCGCTCATCTTCAACCGAATGACTGTCACTGTTTTTCCTTGATTGGTTTGTTGATATTGTAAAAAAAAAATTAGCATTTGAATAGATATTGTTGTTTTAACAGATAATAAAAACTTACATTAATAAAATGAGGATTGCAGTGAAACCACCAATCTTAACTAACTTACACTGCAACGTTTATATCAAATAGCCCTGAATTCAAATTATTTTTCATTTTGAAAGTTAACTAACTTCTTGTAAACCTGCTGATTTCATGAATTTGTGCTTCAGGTGTGGATTTTATTGATGCTTTTGGTGGAAGTTGTAACCACAGTAAGCGTAATCATCGAACAGTTACAGATGGTCAAGGGACGACGGGGTAGTGGTCATTTCTTCTTCAGATGGATTTCGAATCTTGGCTACTACACGAGCCTTCTTCTGTCTCAAGGTAATTGTGATCACAGTGGACCAAGTGATCAAACAACCGTTAATGCTAAAATGAATATTAAAATTTACTACTTGAATGCCTGCAGCTATATTACACTGAGTGATCACTGAATTATGACCACCTACCTAATACTCTATTATGGCACACTTTAGCCTTACAAGGTTTTCCATAGTGTCTTGCGTGTTCAAACACCTCCTCTTTACAAACATCCAAGAATTTGGAGGCCAATCAAAATGGGTGATATCTTCACTGTGTTCTTCGAGCTATTCATGAAAACTGACACGGCGCATTATCGTCTTGGGAGATCCTGTTTCTCTCCAGGAAAAAAAATGCTGCATGGCAAGATGCACATCGTCTCCTAAGGGCTGCAGTAGACGTCACCAGTGAAACATTGGTCCAGACGCGCCAGGGGTTCTATTTCTTGCCACCAAACCATACCCATATTAGTTAATCACCAACGAAAGCATCCGTCGGTGGGTTGCACCAGCGATTTGGTCAACCACGTGTTGTTGACACCACTGCGTTCATCCTCGACATTGATCAGTGATGTGCAGAGGGTGTCTCTTGTGTTCTCTGCTGTGGGACCTCATACGTCTGAGTGTAGAACCGTAAAACAGGTCTACTACAGAGTAAAACTCTGTAGCCCCTGATCTTCCAGGGTTGGGATCCTTTCTACTGATTCCCATCTGTGGCTGGGATCCTCGCTGGTAACCCCTATTGAGGGATGGAATTGCCATCGATGCGGCATAGACAACTATTACAGATGAGGTGGTCACAGTTCAGTGATCATTGAGTGCATATTTAATGTAATTGAAACATCAATTGGGCATAATTTGTGGCTCACTTGGTAAGCTCATCCATTCTACCATTTGTAGTTTGATGTTCAAGCTACAAATGGTAGAAAGTCAGTTTTTATTGCATCTTAATGTATTTTTCTTAAACCATAGCTTAAATTTATCCCTATAATAATGAATTCATTAAATAAGCATTGGAATTCTTTTCTTATCTTAAGGATATTAATGATTTAATTTTACATTTTATTTTATCGCATTATTTAGCATTTTTCTAGTTTCTTTCACGTTGCTCACAAGTGGCAGTTATCACGAGCTTGGCCACAACGGTGGGTAAATCTTGGTTGCATTTTATTCCTAATTTGAAGTAAATTTTAATCCTTACTTGGTGCTCATCCATTATCTCACATATACTACAAACACAATAATGGATTTATTAATAATAGACTGCATAATAGAGTCTAGAACTGGGCATCTCTCTGTTTGCAGTTCGGAAGGTTAGAATGATGAATTCAGCTGAAGTTTTTGCTTAAACTGGTGGAGATGGTGGTGGTGGGACCAGTGAATCTAGCAGGTGCTTTCTCGAAAATGTTTTAGGCTTTTCATTTGAATTCTGTTTGGACAGTGCCAAGATATCATCTTTTCTTAATAGATTGCTGTACTTATTGTATGTAACTTTTTAATTTTTAATAAAAAAGTAACTATTCAAAAAATTCTGTGCAACTTTTATTTTTCTAAGAAATAATTCTGCTGAAAATTAAAAACAAAACATTTTTGATCTATTAGTCTCTTTTATTTTGATTTAAAATACCGAAAGCCAATATTTGAGATAATAGGCATTCTGACATGCAAAATCCGATGCTGTCCATTGCAATCCTGGTAAAAATGATCAGTTGTAAGATGAAGTTGGCCTGATACGACAGAGAGATATTCATTGGGGATAACACGATCTTCGAACAATATGAGCGGAACCAGTATTTACGAACACAGCAAACGTATACTGTGGTATTCCACCTTCAGCTGCTTGCTGGTACGAAGGGGACAGTCTGGATGCTTGGCTTCATGACTCTTCCACCACACTTTCATCCTACAATTGGACCAAAGAAAAAAGTGTAAATATAATCTCGTCAGACCATATGATCTTACGTCACTGTTCCATAGTCCACTAGAGTCGAAACTTCTAAGCCTGTAGTTCAAGTCGCTTCTTATTGATTCCAAATGTAGTGGTAGCACATCAGCCAGGACCTGCAAGGCAGCTGTCCGTGCTGCATGCCCTTGTTATTTGAGTAAAATAACACGCTGGACTTATCCTAGCTTAGTTCTGTTGTTGTTGGCTAGCAGCATCCTAGGAAACCAAGTTCCAGCCCTCATAGATTATTGGTGGGAGGAAGACAGCCTTGTAGATGAGTGTAAGGGTCTTCCATTTTAATCCCCAGTAAGCTCTGCTAATTCTGGCTACCATATCAGCATAGCTTCTCACTTTGTTACCAACATACTATGCACGATGAGAGAAAAAGGTTAGTTTAGAATCAAAACTCGTGTTCAATTATATTAATTACACAAAATACACAGGAAAAGTTAATTGATTGGTAAGTGGCTTCAATTTTATAAGCTTAGCAACTGGGTGTCACAAAAATGTCTTGTTTTTTCAGTAATGGGAGATCAGGGCAAAGAGTTCCGTTGCGTTGTCACGAATCAACCTTTTTGAACAGCGTGTACTCAGTAACATTCACATTAATTTAATGTCAAAATGCTCTATTTTATTAGAGGTTTTATTAAGTGATTTTCAGTGTTTTTTTATTTAATTCACTGGGAGTTAAGAACTTCCCATGAAGGAAGGGTGGATTACAGAGATTTGCTTTAGATTTTTGAACACCTTTTAAGCAATGTTTTAATAAGCGTTCTTAATTTCTTTGAAGCTGTTGTATCAAAGATATTTTGTTTTGGGTGAAAAGCTTTTTGTGTACCCAATGTAGGGAACACAGAACTGAATAAAAGAAGAAAATACAAGACAAGTTTTCGTATTCTTAATGCCATGTGGCTGCTTCTTGGTGCACTGACGTTCATGAGTGTTTTCAAAGGAATGCTTGTATCTTATCTGACTTATAGAAAGATTGTTCCTGAGGTTGAAAGTCTTGAAGACGTCTACAAGAAACCGCGCATGGGTATAATCGTTCTTCCTGATTCTGCGTATGAAAAGTTCTTTAAGGTATGTAGTTTCTAGTAAGTTTTATAAGACAGTTAATAATTATAAATAAAGGAAATGAATCGATTAAATGCCGTTTTCAGGTTTTCCCTTCACGAATCTCATTACTTGCTTAATTTGTTTAGGACGAACTTTTCATCGTTCATTTTTATTCTTCAATAAACGAGGCTTTTCATCCCAAAAATTACAAACTGACTATGATGTTGTTTGACAGTTTCTATGCCAAATAATTGGCCAATGTATTATCGTTTGGAATATCACCTTTGCTTGGAAAAAAACAGTGGAATTTGCTATTGTCCAATTGGTCCCGAAAGCCTATTTCTGTGACCAATTTGAGTGCATTCTTTTAGCATGTTCTATCTCTTTTTAACAGCTGAAGTCTTTCAAGATTCAATAGTTTAATTCTCAGCAGGAAATTAACGTGGGCAAGTAGGATGAGTCCAGGAGACTAGGAACCATATACTTTGCCAGATACTCGCATCCTGTAACACGATGTAAGTGATCCAGCAAGCATTTTGTGATTCAGTACTCAGTTAACTTCATGCTAAATTGTGGATGCATTCGTCAAATAGCGCCCTCACAGATTATTGATGTGCCTAAAAGCCAGCAATGAAAAACTGGTGATAATTCTTTTCAGCAGATGGGATTTCGTTCAGATGCATTTCTGAACATCAGTTTGTAGTTTTGATGAAATATTTCATCCTGGAGTTTAATTGTATGACCCATAATTAAATTTCAGTAAATCTGAACGGTTATTCTATTTTATTTTGAGTAAATTATGTAAATTACTTTGAAAGTTTAAGTAAATAGCCGAGTTTACATAATTTGAATCTGTTTTCTTCAACTCATATTGTATTTATCTAAATTATGTAGAAATGAAATGCTAGATGGCATTAAGCTTAATCCAAACATTTTATGGAACGAATAAAAATAAGAGAGTTATTCAAAAAAGCAGTGGCAATATTGCCGTGTATACGAGCTTATGAATAGGAACAACTTTGAGCCAGACACGACCTTTATCAAAGAGGAATGATCAATCAAATACTTGCACTTAAAGCTGAATTTTTAGAAGCAGCAATTATGCCACTGTTTGGGAAAAAATCTTGTATAATGTTTGAATTCTTATCTTTTAATAATTTTCACCGCGATGATGCTTTGTTCTTCTCCGTTGAATTTCTAGACTGCTGAAACTACCATTCTTAAAGAATTGGCGAACAGAGTAAGTGAGGGATTAATTGGAGGATTTGGGCTAACCAACATGGAAAATGTAAAGAAAGGAACACACGTAATCGTCCGTGATTCTGAGATCGCTATTCCATATATTGCCGATTGGAGGAGAAAGGAAAGAGGAAAATGCAATTACCATATTGGAAAATCCCCGGTTTATCGGTTTCTGGGCGTTGCTGTTTTCCGAAGAGGACTGCGATCAGACATAAAAGAGCAGATCAATATAAGGTATGTATCAGTTTGCACTGTGTACATGTCTGCACGTGTAGTAGAGTGGTTATAATCGTTGTCCTTCACTTACAGGGTGGAAACAGACTTAGTTTGATTACTGTCGATGAACAGACGAATTTTTACGTGCTTTTATTGCTTCGTGGCCGAGTTAGTCGGTATTGTGCGTGGTCAGTGAAGTCTTATTATTCAAAGGGCTTGGTCGATTTGCGAAATCGACCAGAAAAATACACGTAATGCATGGACATATTACACATGGGTAGGCTTGGGTGTCTCTCATATGACAAAGTGTTTTACTATATACCGAAGACCTTGAAGAAAGTCGTTTTGGTTGCACAGTTGGTAGAATCGCGTTCCGTCCCGCACTGGATGAAAACGAATTCGGATGAAAAACGAATTGAGTTCGAATCCTGTCGATGAGGTGAGGAATTTATGGGCTTTTTGCACAACGTGGCTAATTATTTGGTCTCAGGCAGGGTTTTTTGACTAGCAAAGAGAAAATCGACCACAGAACAAACGCAATTTACAGATAGTATAAACTGAGCAATTTGTCCTTAGTTGCCGGTGATCCTAAATAACCCTACTACAACAATAATAATATTCCGCCCCGCACTGGGGGGAAACACTTCAGTTCGAATCCTGACGGTGAGGTTAGGGTTTTATGGGACTTTTTAACAACTCAGTTGAGTTAATCGGTCCAGGGCGAAGGTAGCACGGTTTTTTCTCCCAGAAACTTGAGTTTTTCTTCCAGCTGACGTCTAAACTGACTAGAGAATACACTCAGTTTACATATAATACATATACGGCGTAAAATGGGCTTGAGACAAATTGTGGTAGCCCGTTTAGATTTAATTTATGGCTAAACTAACTCAACCTTTACTTTAAACTTTAGACCCACATGTTTCCCCACTCGTTCGCATTCCCCGACTCAAAAACAACATATTCAATCCGCACATCCTCGTTCCTCACAACCCCTTTTTCTTCTTCATCTGAGATCTCTCACACCTCTCTCTATTCCCAAACTTCGCACTCCTAAACTTAATTTAAGGTAAATGTTTAACTTTGTAGATGATGGAAAGTTTGGCAGGGTGGTTAATGACAGTAATCGTAGGTACTGCAACATGATTTAGAATAATTAGGCCAAGGACTGAGAAATAACAATTGAACTTTAACATTGACAAATGCAAAGTACTGTACATGGACTGCAGTAATGCGTGTACTTTGTAAGACCCATGTCTTACAAAGTCTCTCTTCTCTCTATCTTACGACTTTCAAAGTTTGGTTTATATTGCACAATCTCATCGGCATTGATTATCAAGGGACTTCTGGCACGAAACCACCCACTTCAGATCACTTCCTGTCACCGCAATGAACCCCATCGCTGGAAGGGAGGAAGTGAAGGTGTGAAGGACTGTAAAAGAAATGCGACCAGGCAATTTGTGGCTATGGGTAACCTTAAAGTTTTTCGCTGCCTTCTTGCTATTGGTAATTTGTTATCTAATAGTTACCAAGCAAATACAATTGTATGATTGTTCCTTCTTCTAAGAATAACGATTCGTCTTAATTATTATTTTTCTTTCAGGATTTTTCGAATATTTCAGGCAGGATTTCCAGTTTACTTTCGAAATCGTTTGTTAAACAGAAATGTTCAATGCCACAGCACTGAAGACGAAGTTGATTTCCGATTATACCTGCACAATGTGGTTCATTTGGTTTACATGTGGCTGGTAGGATTAGGGATTAGCACTTGCGTGTTCATTGGAGAGCTGCTCGTCGGCTGTAGGTCAAGAAGGAAGAGGAAAGTCACTCAGAAGTTTTCTTGAACTGTGAAACAAATTACTGGCGTGCGTTTCTGTGTGTTTATTTGCAGCTAAAGTTTTATTGTGCCTAAGATCTATTACTTATTTATATGTTCAAAGAAATATAAATAAAATATAACTGCAATCTCTTAAATTAAAGTTTATTTTGGCATGATACAATAGGTATAAGCGAAATCTGGATTTAATCATCAAATAGCAAATATGTTTCTCTCACGTTAATGAAAAATCTAAATAATTGGCTTAGGTTTTGGAGCGCTTAACCAGATGATGGTCATATGTGTGGCCTTCAATAAGTACCAAGGCTGTATGAGGTCTGCCTCCATCTTGTATACATTTCTTCTAGTTGAGTACAAGGCAATATCACCTTCATGAATTTTCTGCTCGCTGCCTAAAATGTATTAGTAATAAATATATTAAAAACACTGTCTCAGAAAGGATCTATTGCGATATGCCTCGAGAAACTCGAGGCATATATACACTCACTCGACAAAAAAATTAGAAATCTTTATTCAATATTTAGTAGGGCCACCTACTAAATATTGGGATACTGCACATGGATTCCACTAGACATCTGAGGAAGTCTAGCTCCAGATTTCAATACACCTCCACCAGTACATTTGTCAGTAGAGAATTGGTCTTTCTAACAGATCACAGATATTCTTAACTGGATTCAGAACTGGTGAATTAAGTAGACAAAAATCTTGGTTATCTTTCTCAAAACATTCATATCCAAATTTTGCACTGTGCATAGCTGAGTTTTTGTTTACATTCTGTCAATTTTAATCCTGGTAAATATTATCAATTGTAGTCCAACACGACAGAAAGATATTCATTGAAGTTAACGCGATCGCCAACTACAGATATCGCTCCTCATCAACCATTACTTAGAATTATAGCTTCACGCTGTAAATCCAGAACCCCTATTAGTTAGTTTTAATGGATCCAAATTCTAAATCTTCTTTATGGTACAGCAAATACACGATATAAGAGGATTCCTTTTAGAAGACATCATTTTTACCAATCAACTGAATACCAATTACCTTTCAGGCCAGCCTTATACAATTTTCCAACTCCACAGGTTAATCAAATAGAGACCTTACTTTGGCAACTAACAAATTACTCTCATTTATTCATAACTGGTTGGTAATCACTGATATGGCTACCTATGACCATAGAATCATCTCCTTCCTATTACAAACAGCTCAAGTTTCGATGGAACCGCAAAGAGACCTTTGTGAGGTATTTGTTTCGTAACATTCGTTGGAACAACTTTGAAAAATCAATAATGCAGAATTTTCTTTAAGATGATATTAAAGCTATTTCCCACTTTAGTCCGCAGGATTAAAGTGAGGATGGTTAATTAAAGTGAGAACTTCTCATTCAAAAGACAGTTCAGAAAGCCATTTCCAGATCAACAAAGAAGACGTTCTTAACCACTAGAACCACGCCTCGGTGCTCACAGGAACTCACGATACTAAAATGTAAACTTCATCTAACTAGAAACCCATTTCAAAAAGCCCACACCGAGAATTTAAATATACTAAGAAACTATTCGCCAAAACAAATAAAAAAAAAATAAGTTGGAACCTGGTAAAAATTCGTAAAAACTGCTTGCAACGAGGATCCATGGAGTTTGATTTACAAAATTTGCAGAAACAAAATAAATCCAGGAGATATCGTAAATACAGTTATAACAAGTACTGAAGACTCTTTAAACTGGACAAACACTATCAATAAAATACCAGACAGACTCTTCCCACAGGATGATCCACCTCTTGACTCTCCTCTGCAGGGTGAAATCAGAAATTTAAATGAATCCTATTTCACACCCTCTTCAACGTTGCATTTCTCTTTGGAAGAATTTAAATCTGCAGTTAACTGAATGAAAGAGGACAAATATCCTGGACAAGATCTATTGAAATGTATTTTTATTAAACCTTTCTATGAGCTACGACCAAATATCATGCCTGTTATTTGGTCGTAGCTCATAGAAAGTTATCTTTCTATGAGCTATCTGGAAGTCATCTTTGCTAAAAATTTTACCAAAAACAAGGAAAACCTCAGCATGGCCCAAAATCGTACAGGCCAATTGCCTTACTTTCCCACTTAGGAAAACTACTTGAATGTTTAATTAGTCTCAAAATTAGTTCATTGCTTGCGGAGGCCAATTTAATTTTAAATCCCTCAATACGGCGTTACACCAGGTCGTGGATACGAAGATGCACTTTTTCAAATGCTCAAAAGCTCAGAGATGAATCTACATACACTGCCCTACCATTAATAACCGGACATCCCTCCGTGGATGGGCAAACAGGTCCTATGCAAGCAACACGTCACAGAGACGGCTATGAATATGCACACTGGGCTTCGAACAGAAAATTGCAAAAGTGGGTATGCAAGATGACACATTCAACAGAATTGATCACCTCAATAAATGCTAGACGCCAATTAACATGATGTAAGGAGAGCGAATCGTGGACTGTAGAGCAGTGGAAAACAGTCCTATGGACAGACAAGTCAAGGTTCACTCTACCAGTCTGATGGCCGTTCCTGGGTGTGGTGAATTCCAGGTGAATACCACAGTTCCTTCCTGATTGTATCCTCCCAACAATGAAGTTTGGTGGAAGCAGTGTCATGGCACAGGGCTCCTTTCATGGTTTGACTTGACCCATTAGTCGTTATCGACAAAACCATGAATGCTGTGTAATACCAGTACAACCTGGACAATTATGCATTTTCAACATTATGGCAATGCTTCGAGGAAGGCCTATACCTGTATTGGCAAGACAACGCGCCATGCCATACTGCTTGGGTCGTAACAGAGTGATTTGAGGAAATGGGTGTGGAAAAGTTTGATTGGCCAGCCCAGAGTATTGATCTGAAGCCTATTGAACATCTTAGGGCAGTGTATATACATATATATTTTTTAGTTTTGTCAATTTAATTTTTTTTAAATTTTTTAAATTATTTTGTAAATTTTTATGTAGACTGAAAAAGAGAATTCATGGGATACCTGTTTCCTGGGCAACGCGACGCTGTGATCCCTCTCGCTAGACTGCAATGGTTCACATCTTTTGTTATTCAAGTCACACTTTAAGGATAGCCATTGAACTCAATGGAATTTTTCCTAATTTCGAGGCATATTTGAAAAGGGTCACGGCATACTAATATGCCGTGGCACACCGGTTTGGAATCCCTTAGCAAGAGGACGAACCCACCGCTTTCTCGGTATATAATACACGGTATTACTGCATTCACGTAGATAGTAATTCGATGTCAGTATGGATAAACGTTCTAAGTAAACTGACTTTGAAAGACGGATGATAGTGGGTGCACGACGCATAGGTCACTCTATCCCGGAGGTTGTACAGAAATTGCACTATCCTATTCGACAGTATCAAGAGTGTATCGGAAATACGCCATTTCCGGAATAACATCTCATCGTGACAGCGCTGTGGGCGGAGAAAGGTGGTGGAAACCGTCGATGTCTGTCTCGCTTTGTTTCTGCCAACTGAAGAGCGACAGTGGTACAAATCACTCTCGATTTCAAAGACGGAGGTGCCAGATACGTCTCCACTGAGTCCATCAGGTGATCATTAGACACAATATGTTATGGGAGCCGCCGACCCACCAGTGTCCCGTTGCTAACACAACGACACAGCACTCTACGCCTCAAACGGGCAAAAGAACATCGACATTGGACCTTGGATGAATGGAGACGGGTCTCCTGGTCCAATGAGTCCCGTTTCCAGTTGTTTCGAGGGGACAGGAGGATGCGTATCTGGACGGAAACCGCATGAAGCTATGCACCCATCACGTTAACAAAGAACTGTTCAGGCAGGTGGACGTTCCATAATGGTCTGTGACGTGATCAACTGGCACCCATTGGGACCTCTGGTACGTCTAGACGCATCTCTGAACGGTCCAGGTTACATGTGCACCCTTGCAGACTATCTGCATCCCTTCCTAGTCATCGTGCACCAACAGGGCAATGGACTCGTCCAGCAGGACAATGCACCTCCCGACAGAGCCGTGATTACTAGAAGAGGTTTCGAAGTTCATTCGGCAGATTTTGCCACAATGGAAGAACCTTTTTGTTCACCGGACAAAAGACCCCTATGGAGCATCTTTGGAATGTTGTGGAAAGGTCCGTTCGAGCTTTGGATCCTCCACCCAGGAATGCGACGGAATTATGGACAGCGGTGCAGCAAGCTTGGATAGAAATACAACTGTGGAATGCTTTTGTGAACTAGCGGACTCAATGCCTCGCCGTGTGGCTACCCTTATCTGGGCGAAAGATGGGATACCTACCAGTTACGAGGTAGGTATCCCATGATTTCTGTCCACTCAGTGTATTTATTACTTTATTGTATTGATTTTATTTACCGTTTTTTTGCTGCTACCACCGGTTTATTTCCCAATGGAACGAGACCTGCTGATGTCCACTTTTATTTACATTATTTAAAATTTAAAAAATTTAAAATTTTTAAAAATGTAAAAGATTTTAAAACTTTAAAAAAGAGGTCTTTTTTTTTCTTTTTTTCATTTTTCATTTACGTCTTTTAACCTCTTTATGACAACCAAGGATTGGAGATCTGCATTTCTACTTCCTTGCGCTCATTTTAAAATCTGTTTAAAATATTTTCATCCCATTCCCGCCTTAGTTCTATTTAATGCTTCTTTCAACCTAAATTTAACCACCATCTATCAAAAAATTTTATTGCAGATTTATACAAGGTGAGTACCGTTTTCTAAGCGTTTGCTATTCATTTTTTAGTCAGATTTATCACGGTATTATAAGGATACTATAATTTCACTATTATTCAAATATCCTTATGGTGAAAGTTCATGACGTCCTAATTGAGCTGTCCACAATACACTAATCACCTCGATTAATGCCAGACAAAGTCTAGTAAGGCCCGCCATTTTTGAGTGGTAGAGCAATGGAAAGATAGACTTTGGAGTGACGAGTCAAGCTACATGGTCTGCCAGACTGACACTCGTGTTTGGGTGTGTTGTGGATACAAGGGAAAGCTACCTGCTGGACTATCTCGTAATGAAAATAAAATCTGATGGAGGCGGCGTGATGGTCTTGGGTTGTTTTTCATGGTTTCGTTTAGGACCGTCGGTTATTTTGAACAAATCTATTAACAATGAGATCTACGTTGACATCCTGGACAATAATCCATTAACTCTGTTGTGGCAGCACATCGGTGAAGGCCCATAAGTGTATCAGCAGGACAATACTCCGTATCAACTGCCAAATGAAGTAAGAAAGCAAACCTATACAACAACAGCCATTAAAAAAAAAAGAAAAAGAAACACCACCCATTTCACATATTGATTCCCTCAATAGTTTGTCTAGTTCTACCTTGAATTTATTTAAACTAACAAATTCGACAACAGATGGAAGTTTGTTACAGCAATGAACCAACCGCTAGCTAAAGGCACATTTACACAGATCTATTTTACAACAGTCTTCCCTCAATTTTAACTTGTGCCACTACATGTATGTAGTTAGAGTAAGAGGAAGAATCCCACAAGCATTTAGATTGCGCAATCCATTCAAAACCTTAAACACCTCAATCAGATCACCTCGCAGGTGCCTGGTCTTCAGACGCTGAAATTTGCAGAACGGAAGCCTTTCTTGGTAACAGCACCCCTTTGTTACCCTTACCAATCTTGTTGCCTTTCTTTGTACTCGTTCTAGCAACTACACATCCTTCCTAAAATGAGGCCTCCAGACCTTGACTTGAGTGTCAAACTTCAGGTGATACTGTTCAAGATTAAAACGTTGCATATTACAATAGGCTTGCATTGAAATTTCCAAGCTGATTTTATTCCTACACTAAAGCTCGCAACAGTATTTTGAACACTCTAAGAGTAGAAACCTTTCTTGTACGTTTTCTTGTGGAAACTGTAGTTGAGCATTCTGGACTCTTGTCAAAACTATTGGCCACAATATTTCCCCCTCTCTAATCGTACCACTGTTAAAATCTGGTGGGTCTGTTGTTACCTCAACTGAAGATAAAGCCAACTTACCCGCGTCCTATTTTGTTTCCAACTCATATAATTCTTTATTAAGCCAACACATTCATTCTCAGAGCACTGAAGGGAAGGTTGAGTCTCGATTATACCTGCACATCAAGGTTCACAGAATGTGGCTGGCAAGATTTGTGATCAGCGCTTGTGTTCATTGGGTGGTGAAAAAAGCGACTGAAGAGAGTCACGAGGATGTTTTCTTGAAGAATTAACCACGTGTTCAATTACAGTTAAAATTTCAAGGTAAGTAAGAAGTATTTCACAAGGAAGAAATAATTGTGTTTTTATTATTTTAAACGGATATACAGGGTGTTTCAGTTAAACGTTTCAGAACTTCTAAGAGGGGTAGGGTACATCCTGACAACTCGAAATCATATAGCAATGTGGGGTCGGAAATGCTTTCCTGAAGCGGTGTTGTACACAGAAGCACCATAAAGAAAAGAGACCGTAAGTGAGAAATCGTTTTAATAATACATGAAAAGAAGCAAAAGGTACATGGATTAAAGTAAGTGTTCGAAGTTTCTTCCACGGGCTACAATGCACGCCTCACATCTCCGACGCATGGACATCCGAACATTCTGGAATACTCCAGGCGAATTTCGAATTTCTTCGGCAGCTACTGCGATTCTTGCAACCAGCTCCTCAGCATTGTCAACAGGGGTGTCATAAACTAGCGATTTCATATGACCCCAGAAATAAAAATCAAGACATGATAGGTCGGGTGACCGAGCAGGCCAACGCACGGGACCACCACGTCCGATCCACTGTTGACCAAATGTGACATCCAGGTAGTTACGAACATCTCCGCTATAATGGGCAGGGGCTCCATCGTGTTGGAACCACATTGTCTGTTGCGTCGATGCAGAAATCTGTTCATCTCTCAAAAGTTGTGGCAATACTTGCTGCAGAAAGATCAAGTAGATAGGTCCGGTTAGACGACACGGTAACAGGTAAGGTCCGATGAGGTGATCTCCCATAATACCGGCCCATACATTGACCGAAAATCGAATCTGTGCTGCACGACGTCGTATTGCATGCGGGTTCTCGACCGCCCAGATATGGTCGTTATGCGTGTTGAAAATTCCTTCCCTTGTGAAGGATGCCTCATCGGAAAACAACACTTCAGCAGGAAAAAGGGGATTTGTAGCACATTTTCCAAGGTACCACTGTGCGAAAGCAATACGAGGTTGAAGAAACTTCGAACACTTACTTTAATCCATGTACCTTTTGCTTCTTTTCATGTGTTATTAAAACGATTTCTCACTTACGGTCTCTTTTCTTTATGGTGCTTCTGTGTACAACACCGCTTCAGGAAAGCATTTCCGACCCCACATTGCTATATGATTTCGAGTTGTCAGGATGTACCCTACCCCTCTTAGAAGTTCTGAAACGTTTAACTGAAACACCCTGTATAAATACTTGCAGGTTTAAAATTATCAATACTACTCAAATTATCAATGTCTACATTTTGTTAGAATAAATAGTTGTCTTTTGTTAAAATGCGATGGTGTTTATGCTCTTTTCTTTCTCTTTCAGCCATATGTTATTACCAATTATACTGCTCTGCATTTTCACAAAATGTTATTAATTTTTGAAGGATTTTTGCACTTAAATTATAAGGAAATGCTACTTTTACCGGACTTTTATATTTAAATGCATGTTTAAAAACACTTTTAAGAAGGGCAGTGTGGCAAAACATCCGCTAAACTCTCGCTTCTCATTATAAAACTGACCTTCTTCCAGTCACACAGTTCCCTGAGGAGCTTTTGTGGCCACCAACAAAATCCTTCAACTGCATCGATCATTGCTATACGAGCGGCATAGCAAAATGTGACCCCCAAAAGTTCACTGATCCCATCCTTCCACCTAGTTGCAGATCTTCCTTTAACAGCAGCTTTTGGAGTTGGTTTTGTTATGGTCTCTGTGGCCATTGCCTACCACATGGCCGATTTTGAAAGGGGCCGGCTTTAATCATAGGAAGAGTCATCATGCATCCCACGAGATGGTTTTGAAGATGAAAAGTGACTACAGCAGAGCCCCACTTAGTGCAGAAGGCTGATTACAACTGGTTAAACTGACCTACAATGGGTTAATTCGTTTCTGTGATTTTCTTGCTGATCTTTCTCCTTTACTGTCCCTCTTCAGCATCCAGCAGTAGTCAGCCATAATGTTGACATCCCACTTTCCCCAATACCTCATCTCCATGTCTTCAATGTCCTGGAGAAACCTGTCATCCTGTTCTTCACTAACTCTTTCAAGATTTTCTGGGAAGTATATTCGAGGTGGGAGAGTGAAAAATGTACCTTGATACTCATGTTGGAGCGCCGGTTTTCTGAAGTTTGCCAACATATATTCAACTATATTCTTGTAGTCTGGATCCTTGTTGTTCCCTAAGAAGTTCTCAACAACAGAACTGAATCTAATACGTGCATTTGTCTCTTTTATTCAAAGTTCCTCAAAATCACGGTCACTCATCAGTTTGCGAATTTGAGTCCAACAAAAAGACCTTTGATTCTTTGATGGAGGCGACAACCTGCCCCTCTTTGGACAGACTTGACATCTCAGTGCCTATTCCTTGCTCGCCAAATCATGGTAGTTTCAAATGGCATAGCCTTCCTTTTACCATTTTCCACAATCTCAATGCTTCAACACAGGTTCGGCAAACATTGTTTATCTTGGTCACCGAATTTCAAAAAACACAGTACACATTTTTTTGCAAAATCTGCAATGTTTTCTTTGCTTGGGGACTATATATCTTCGACAAATATAATAAGTTCGGATTGTTCAAACACTTCTAGAAGACATTTCACTCACTTTGACACGATAACCTCAAAAATAAATTAAACTCACACTGATAATATTACAGATAATATAAATTAAAATCGTTTTAAGGATTTAATATTTATATTTTATTATAAATATTATGGAGATCGTGATTAATGCCCTGAAATAATTTACTTTGATTTTATTTGGAAGATAGCTTAGATTTAGAATAGGAGAAAGTAACAAATTTTATTGACACAGTTCTTGAACGTAAGATGAAATGTTAATACAATCATATTTGTTTTTGCTAAAATCCAAACTAACAAAATTACTAAAAGCTGTGAATCGTACATTACACAAAACAACTCAAGGAATATATTTTGAACACGTAATATATACGCACAAACTTCCCATTTATTGTAAAGTACAATAGATTATAAAAAAGAACAGTTTAAGATTTGCACTTTAAATAAACAAAAGTAAAATCCTTAATGGTTTAAGATTTTAACTCTTAATTTCAGCTTTAATTTTAATTTTGCTTCCATTTTATTTCTTTTCTTCTTTTGTACCATTTTGTATGCGAACAATTTGAAGACTATTTCAAACAGCAAAACACAAAGAGACAAAGAAATTCCAAAGACCCACAGAAACAGAATCATGGTCAATTCCCTCAATTTCATTGGTTTCACTGTGGTATTGGGCGGGCATTTCCACAGTGTAAAATTCGCTTTCAAATTCCCCAGCCACTTTTCAGGTATCCCACCATCAAGAAATTCTCCAACTCTGCAAAAAAAATAAAAACAAAAACCAATTATTTTATATTTGAAAATTACTGCATGGCCTTCATACATAATATATATTATTCTAATAAAAGTATTCGGACATCGTTCCTACTGTCCTGAACAATTGCCCTAGCCAGTCCAGTCCAGTCCAAATTGGATTTCGATAAAACTTCTTTGGGACAAAATGTAACTGCGAGAAGGGTGCCAAAAACACCATACATCTTTCATGTATGGTAGGTAAATGCAGAATTTAGGAATTTGCTGACATTGGGGACATAAACTAACCAAAGCAGAGAACCTACACACATGATCTCCACGCATTTCGGTTGAAGCCACCGATATTTTCAATGCCAAGCTTTCATATAAAAATTAAGGGATTGTCGCGCATCAAGATGTGCTTTAGCAGCAGTTGATTTCAGGTTATTGAATAATGCCCTTGCTCTTGAGAAGGTGATCCTCTCGTTAACTTATTAGATTCTTTTCCTATCTTAAGAGGAAATCTTTAAATAAAAGCTTCGTCAAGCTTTCCATCGAGCATAAAATCTTTCCATCAAGCATAAAACCTTTCCATTAATCATAAAAGCTTTCCATCAAGTATTAAAAAAGAGATCGAGAAAATTTTGACCTCTGTTCAACGTGTAATCAACTAATGACACGCAGAAGGCCGACAGCTTCGCTATAAGTTGAGACGATGCAGAGGGGATATTAAAATCCCCACAGAAAATATACTAAAAGACACATGCCCTCTGGTAAGATCACTTAAAGTCATAAAGAAAGCAAGCTTGGGAGATTGCTCAAGGTCTACACTATAGAATCACATACACATAAGGTGAGACAATCAAAGATCAAGTAGCTTATTTCGATCAAGAATGAAAAGACATTGTAATGGTCCAAGCTGTAATAATTTTGTTTGCTCATTTGGAACAAAATTGCACCATTATGTTTATTTTTCGAAGGACGATGCAGCTGGTATATACCTCCAACATTTATTACAAATTGTAGTTCAAATAAATAAGAAAATGATCTACTGTTAAGATTTTTGCTTTCTTAAAAGAAGCATTCCTATATATAGTTTTTCGAGTTAACCGTGAAAAACTGTATATAAGAAAAGGAGTGCGCCCAAAAACTAATTTACAAACAATTTCCTGTAAAAGTGTTATTCCTTACTTTCTGTTAACTTTTTCCACAATCTTTTTTGGCATATCCTTCCTCATGGCCAATGCACCATGGTAGGGATCAAAATCTTCACTGGAGATATGGAAATTGCATCGTCCGTTCTGATCACTTATAAAGGTAACCGCCGACTTCTGTAGCTCGATAATGTCTGCCAGAAGGACATGAGTTCCCTCCGCAACCTTTTTCAACACTGAAGATGACCTCATGTGAGAAAAACCGTAAGTATTGTTCTGCATGCGTTTCCACAAGGATAATTGGACGTCTCTGCCACCATCCTTAAAGAAATCGTAATAACAAGAGAAAATGAGAAAAAATCTTTTGCAAATCACCATTACTTGGAATTAAGAGAATATTTATATACTCTTAAGAGACTAAGAAAGAACTCATCTATAGTTAAACCACTTATTAATGAAGCGTTCTCTTACGGAAATAAAACATTTACTTATAAAATCTGAGATGACCCTTTAAATAAAATAACAGTAGAAAAATGTTTAAAATTAACCCATAAATTAATTTTCTTAATACAACCTTGGTGGAAGATGGTGGAAGAAACTTGGTCCCGTTTCAAAGACTGAACCTCTTAAAACATCCTTATTAAGGATGTTTTAAGAGGTTCAGCTTTTCTCTACAATGTTCCCCAGTTGTTTTGCCACACAAAATAACAAAATTGTCCCTAAATCCTGTAAATTGAGTTCTCTGTTGTCGATTTGTTATTTTTTGGATGAAAAACCCAAGTTCTGGAGAGAAAAACCGTAAAATATCCTCACGTCATCGACGGGATTCAAACTCAGGTCTTTCCGACTAGGTGTGGGGAGGATAGCCATTTATCAACGGTGCTGCTCACGCGGATACATCATCACTGATATAACTAATACTTACCCTAAAATATGACTCTGTTAGCGACCCTTTTGCTATAATTGATGTAATTTTAGGTTTTTGGTAAAGTTCTTGTAGCGAGTCGATCTCTGGTCGAACGACGTTATTGGCAAGTATGGAAGTCAGACCACCTTTTAAAATAGACATTAAGATGAAAGCTGGACCAATTGTCCAAAACATATGCAGTACTCTTGGAGTTATCCATCCTCTAGAATATTTTACACGTTCTGTTTTTCCTGGAAAAAAACAAAGTGTTGTTATTGGGCATGTAGAGTAAAGAAGTAGTAGGCGTACCCTTTTTAACAGTGATAGTCTTAAACACGCATTAAATGATTTTAAAACCCACCTTGAAACAATAAAATTGCGAAGTAGTTCCACAGGTATTTTCTCAATACCATGAATATTCCTTGGGATTTCTTCGAGTTAATTATGAAGTGAACTATAGTTGTGATCACAGTTACAGCAGCCAAAGATGAGATCAAGATGATCCATACCTAAATAATAAATAAATACTTATTTTATCGAACTGGTAGAAAAGAACTAAAATTGATGAAGATTGTAATGTGAGGGTTTAATTGCTAGCTTGTCATACTCCACTGTTCAAGAGAAAAGTATTGAACTTATTATCAATCAATTATTTAAAATTCAAGATGATTAGGCAGAGACCATTGCGAATTTTAAGAGATGGTAATTCAGGCCAAGATATTCGGCCAATTGTTTCTGCTAATATTTTCAACTTCACAGAAGTTAACAGGCTTCTCGTACCAACTAAAAATAAAATTCAAGTTTTAGGATTGAACGGATGTCAAATGAAATAAGGAGACTTGTAGCGGCAAAGAAATATGCGTGGGATGCATATAAATTATCAAGCGATACAGAAGCCTATGGTAGATAAAAAATAATCAATAATCAAGTCAAAAAGAGCGTTGCACAAGCTAATACAGATTATGAGAAATCTTTGTCAAAAGATGGAAAGAAAAACAATAAGGACTTTTCTTATGTAAACATCATAAGGAAGTGAATAAGGGAGCTGGACGATTTTGTAATAATTGAGAGCAAATTGGAGGAGAAATTGTTGAAGTTAACATAAGAAAGGCGCCTGGGGTGGATGGGATCAATCCAGTTATATTAAGGGAGGCGGAAACGGAGTAAACAAACCCTTAGCCATGAGACAGCATCCTTGGACTCAGGGGAGATTCCCATGGACTGGAGATGTGCAAATTATCTTTAGCCAGCGGGTGGGTGATAGTTGAAACACACTTCCATCTGTTGTTATGGAAGTTAAATGACAGTAAGGAAGAACTAAACAAACTCTTGAATGGGATGGATAGGTGAAATGGAAGCTTTTAACTGATGTTGTACAAGCTTGCTTTCTTGCATCATTTACCACTACTAATAGTAATACTAACTTAGTCTAAGTAATTTCATTTTGGATAGACAATATAAAGGCGTCTACAGTTGACTTGGCGTTATCATTGATGGACTCTTACCTCTAGTGAGAACACTTTGAAGAAAGGAAGGAAGACGTCTTGGGAATGTACATTTCTTCCCATAATTCCATGAGTGCCATAACCAATTGTGATACTGAAAATAGATGCTTCCATACGATTATAAGTTGGTCCAAAAGGTCCCAGGGCAATGTCGGCCTCCTAGAAAAATTAATTAGATTTATCATTTATCAGAATTTTTACTAATCAAAGCATGGTTATTTATTCCTATTATTAGTGTTAGTATGCTATTGGCATTCGCACAAGATAACCATCCAAGTCCTCGTTGAATTCAAGCATGCTCACTGTCACTGCCATGCTGAGAGGCAATTTATTCCAATTTTCTTCCTCAGTAAGATCTTCCCTTAGATTATTAGTTGGAAAATTCTACAATCCACATCTAAGCTGTTCTTTATGTGTATGTGCAGCATCGATTTTCCATCATCACTAATCTGGTGGTCCTTTACTGAAGCTTCTCCGAAAGTACTATGCATTTTTCTGAAGCGCGGTCTGTAGACCTCAATACAATGTTCCAAATACAATATAACCATCACCTCGTATAGACCCACGTAGGTAGCACGATTCATAGAACCACAGTCCACCCCAAACCGGAAAAGACCTGAATTCGAGTCCAATCGATAATATGAGGAGTTTTTATGGGCCTTTTTCGCAACGTGGCAGAGTTAGTCGGTCTCAGGCGAGGATAGCATGCCTTTCACTCCCGGAAATTTGAGTTTTTCGTTAATCAGACAGAAAATCAACCACCGAACACGTGCAATTTGCAGACAGTACATAAGGAGAAACATGGCCTTAGTCTCTGATGCTCCTAAAACTCTGCTTATACAACCGCAACCTTGTATAGTGGGATAATGAGGTCTTTCTTCCTACTAATCATTGTCCTTCCACGAGGGTTGCATGGTTTCTCTCTAAGAATACATGAAATTAGAGAAACAATATACTGAGGTCTCTTTGTCTTAAAGACTTTCACATAAGATATAACTACTCGCAATTAACCGCCTCTTTATTCTGCACAGAAAATTTCATATCAGATGCCTTTTTCGTGTTGAATCACTTATAGCTCATCCTCTCCACATAACTTATAAGTGACTCCAGGATTTCTGTTATCCAAACATAACTTACATTTAGAAGCATTAAACTTTAGTTGTCATTTTGTGGACCATATACGCTATCATCCAAGTCTTTTTGAAGCAACGTAACCTAATAGGGATTGTTAATCATGCTTCTCACCTTCACCAAACTTTGACTGTTTACCATCGATATCCCCGTCAGTATCATTTTTGAAAATTATGAATAGAAGTGGACTCACCATCGATCTGTGAGGGTCCCTTTTTATTACACTGGTGCACTCTAAACGCTGACCTTTCATGACTACCGTATGTCCAATGTGAGATACTAGTGGATATTATTAAACATACCAAATTGAGAGAAATTAAAATAAATCAGAACTTCAAACCTTTCTGTGCAGAAGACCAATCATTCCACTGAAATTGTTGTTGGATCTTTTGATGCCAAATTCATCGTCTGCTGGTTTTAGTAGTGAATAGCTGTAGAATATATAAATATATTCCACTTCAGTACCTCGATGTACCTTTTTTTAATGAATTAGCGTATATCATAATTTTTACAAAACAGATTACCAAGGTCACTCACCTGTAATTCAGAGATTGTGCCAAGGATATCAGAAAATCTCCCATAATTCCTCCAATTCTGATTTCATTTTCATGAACTTCTTCTATAACCCATGGATACCACTGAAAATATTCAGAAAATTGGTTGTTCAAAAGCCCACAGATAATTGCGATTATGTTTGTATTAAAATAACACAAGTGCACGCAAGGGGCGTTTGAAAAGTTCGTGGCCTGAATATAAAGAGTTTATTTGAGGAGTCTGGTAAAATGTCACTTTTAACAGTGTCCCCTTTGGAGTCAATATACTTTTGCCATAGATGCTGCAATGAGTTGATACCAGCTGTAAAGAAAATTTCTTTTGCTCCTCCAGGAATGCATCCAGTGCAACAATGACATCGCAATCAGTGGAAAAGTCGATTCCAGACAGCTATTTTTTTTTTTTTTCAAATTACAAAAAAGGAGAAGGCCCGATGGGGGGCTAAATCTGGTGAATATAGGGGATGGTTCAAGAATACAGAGCCTCTCTCATGCAGTGCGGCCATCATAATGACAAATTTGTCAGTAGATGCGTTGTCCTAATGGAAGAAGACACCTTTGTTGAATTTCCCTCTGCGTTTGTCTTTGAATTTTTTAAGCAGACGCCTCACAAGTTCTGGGTATTAAGCCCCTGTGACTGTCTGGCCTTTCTGAAGTAACCCACCACCACCACCACTAATGCCATCACCTTGCCAGCAAACATAATCGACTTGGCTTTGTTTTTATTGGGAAAAGAGCTGAGTTTCCACTGTTTGGACTGCTCCTTTACCTGTGGCTGAAAGTTCACATCTCATCCACGGTCACAAACTTTTAAAGGAAATTTTCTGGATATGCTATCTGCTGTTTACAAATTTGGGATACATAGTGCTGACACGATGGGTTCCAAATGTCCTTTTGGGCTCTTTCATAGCGAGAACCTCTTTTCTTATTTGGTACACATATTCAGATGAGATGTCCAAGTCTCTGACAATGTACCAAACTGTTACCTGTCGATGTCTCATCACCAGATTATGCACACTTTCAAAAACTTCAGGAGTGACGCAGGTTGCACGTCTTCCACAGTGGATAATCTTTCATGTTCTCCTTCCCTCGTGTAAATTCTGCTGCCCACTTCTTAATCATTGAATATGAAGGGATATCTTCATAAACCACAATCTCATGAATTGTCTTTGGTGTTAGTCCAATATTTGGGTTTTTCCCAAATATTGGACTAACACCAAAGATATGAAAGAAAAGTTATACATTAAAGTATAGAAATTTTTAACACTGTACCACTACCTTTTTGTACTCAGGCCACAAACCTCTCAACCCTCGCCAGTAATTTAAACTGACAACATTTTTCCACACAATCGATAATAATAAAGGACAGAAGTCATAAGACTAACGCCATCCCATCAGTATAATGATGCCGACCGTGGTGGCTTTCATCATATCGAGGCCTAGAAAATTTTCCATTCACGTAATGACATTAGTCTCCATTGTAAAAGGTCGATATCGTTTGTCCAGTTTATGTTTATCCTACATGTTCGTGCTGGAAGCCTCAATATAATTTTGATTATAAAAAAGCCATTTTTGTTGATGGCTGGGGAATCAGAAGGCAAGTCACAATGTCATAGAGCTGAATGTCTTAAAATCCACTATTACGAGATATGTAGAAATATATGGTATCCTATGTACAGTGGTCCAGAACTTTAGTTCAACTCCGTCTTGGTACACGATGATGATACAGAAATCTATATCATAATGTAAACTTTGTGATATGAGTACTGTTGTATTGTTTAGTTGTTTCTGGCTACTTTGCGACTTGAAAGCCAGTCCAGTGCTCGTATACACCACAAGCGTGAAGCGTGGTGAACCTCAGACACTACAATCATTGCCTGCCTTAATGGGCGAAACCGCACCAATGGAAGTAGTGCTATACCACTGGATATCATCAAAACTCCGCACCCATAGCTGCCCAGACTAAGGATGCCAAGAAAAAAACCTCTAGGGATTTTGGAAGTCTGCAACAAGTAGTCATAAGTTGTTAACCAAACTAAGAAGTAAATCATCCATAGACAAACGAGAGCAAATAACGTGGTCAGCATCCAAAAATGGCTTTGGCGTCGCACGCCAAAGCCATTGTGAACAGAATTTTTCATATTTCGATCCGGATTAACTGTAACCGGATTAGCGAAGGTTTACTGTACAACATATGACATCATGTTTCTTCTTCACCACAAGAGCATTGATGAGACCGAATTGGAATAATTAGCTGTTTATGGATCCGTGCGCTGTTAAAAGATAGGTGGAGATGGTTTCATTTGGAGAGAACCAGCACATTTTTCTTTATTGCAAATGTGACTTGCGAGATAAATGAGCGTGTAATCTGTCCTGTAGCGCTAGTATCCCAACGATTTTTTCAGATATTTAATAGTTCGTCCCAGATGGGTATTTTGCTCTCTTAATATCGACTATTAGATTGCAGAATTTCTGTTGGAATTGCATGCTTTAGACTGTAGGAAAGACCTTTATATATCACGTAGAGATCGAGTGGTAAAATCTCTGGCTAGAACCTGTAGAGCAGAGGAAGATACTGGTCTAAACGCCAGAAGTATGAATCCCTTCAGGAAGATCAATTTAACATGTAGTTTTACCACAACAACCTGCCCAATTTATCAATTTATGAAGTGTGTTTGGCGCTCTGCACAAGATCTACGGGGACTTGTCTGGAAAGACAACAACCACGTCGTCAAAGCCAAGTATCTAAAACAATGTTCTAGAAGAGGGACGCCAAAACTGAGCCCTGGGGGCACTGTCCAAAAACAGGTCTTGGGAAATATTGCTGTTTAGATATAACCTAGATGGACCTATGCTGGAAGTAGTTACGAATAACCTTGTACAAAACAGAAGTAAGATATACAGAATATCTACCACCAGCACGCCTATATGAGTGGCATTGTGAGCGTATACTACGAACCAACAGGAACGTAACAGTGGAGGTTAATCAGTCAGTAGCAAAGATCCTCCACTGCCTGGAGGATCCAAAAAGTGTAAGGAATGTAGAAACTACATAAACCTTCTTTCACGAACCCTATGGTCTAGGACCTAGGTGGTGAAAGTGAAATTGTGGTAACTGTATCTCTCCAAATTTATTGAAACTTTCACGCTATATAGGATATACTTGAAAGTTTAATGAGTATTGGTCTAAGAGTACAACTTTATTGTTTTTAGGAAACACTCAAAATTCTAAATACTGTATATATGAAACAAAAACTTCTGATTCCCTTTGTGAAATATTAATAATAAAAAACTTGCCAAGATATAATTCAGATTTCAAAACTCAGTTTGACTTACCTCTACATATGCCACCCTTAAACGACGTGCATGAATTTTACTTTTCGCCATATTACAATCTGGAAAGAAAATGATCAAATTCAGGCTGCGAATGATAACAATAAATTGTTCAAACTTAAGATTTATTTTTCACTTTGGAAGAAAATCCGAAACCATTGCTCCAGTTCTTCTGAAAAAGTGCCTATAAGTGATTTGGTACATTGCTATGGTGAAAAATCCGTTCAATTCACAGAATACACTCAATGGTCAAAAATTTAAAACCTTTTGCAATTGGAACCAACAGATATTTAAGCGTACGAAGTTTTCACGTGGTGTGATCAAAATTTCCTTGGTATAAAATAAATGCTGTAGACCTTCCTGGGGTTTGTAGTCGATTAAGCCATGAGGAAACAATGGTGTTCTTCTCTGATTTTCAGAAAAGTGTTATTGTTGGAGCTCGTTTAGTAGGAGCCATAATTGAGAAGACGCTGGAAACTACTGGTGTGTTGAAGGCAACCATCTCAAAATATACAGTGAAAGGGGAATGCAACTGAATATTTTAATTCTTCAAATCCGCTGCAGAAATTGAAAAAGTCTGTCCAAATAACTAACGAATATTGTCTAACTGTTAAAAGAGAATATATAACCAAACTGTTCTCAGAAATTTAAAAACTGTGGATTAGGTTATCCTACCTTTGGCCCACAAGCGAAATATACAATCATTATGTTATTGATACGTGCAGACTTACCTTTCAGTCAGCTATGGCTCTTCGCACTCCATTACATTAACTGCAACTCTTTGATATAATTTTCTTCGAAAGAAACCCGTTCATGGTCATGACTTGCTAGTAGCTATTTGTTATGAGAATATGCAAATGGCTTTCCACCGTAAAGGTGCTTTTGTGGCATGCATCATTAAGCAAAAGGTTGTGTTGAAACTAAAGTGACTTACGCATGTCAATAATTTGGTTATCAGTGCGCACTGGCATTTTGCCATCAGCGACTTTCAAGGTAAAATTGAACAAGCTACTGACCGCTTCCTTATCGACACGAAGAGAGCAACTCTGACCGATTGCCTATTCGCCAGTTGTTTCATTAAGGATTGCGATATGTCAATCTTTGCTAGGTGAGATAACGTTAAGATTTTCTCTTTTGGAATGGAAAATCATAATGTTCAAAGATCAGAGACATTTGAAACATACTCGGGCATGTGGACAAGCAGGCAGTACCTGGTAGGAATGATGATTCATAAGCTGACGTTGTTCTACACACAGAAACGCTTTACCAATCTCGTTCGTTTCTTAGTCACCTGCTCCATCTGCATATCAAGTTAGTAGTTTTCGAATACTGGCTGCACGGTTTAATGAACAGTATAGCTTGGGAAGCCTTTACCATCTCAAGAACGATACTATATGCAAACGCATCGATCCACTGGAAGCAGCAAATCGCCTCATGTAATGCCCCCTCTCTCGTATAACTCATTACACTCCGAAATGATGCTCCTGGTCTTCTGAACTTTGTCCATATTCTTAGAATAACAGAGAAATCAAAACGATTCACGTCTACCACTTCGATATACTCTCAACAACGTGGCCAGTCTAAGGTTCATTTTGTTTGTTAAACACCAAAACTACGTTTCGCGTATTCTGTGGTCGAATTGCACCTTTTCACTGAACCATGCAACTCTTGCCTGAGACCGACTTACTGGATCACGTTGAGCAAAAAAAAAAAAAGCCCATAAAAGTTCCTTGCGTCATTAACGAAATTCGAACTGAAACTTTCTCCATCCGGTGTGGGGAGGACTCTAATTGTATTTAGAACATTTTCTGACAGGAAATCATACGGAACGGACAGAAAGAGAAACATGTCCCTTGATCGAGTTGTGACAGTTGATAACTTGATAAAGGGTTCTCCCACTGTCGCCATGACGAAATTCATGTATAATAGAAGTCCATATGAAAGGAAAAATGTGGTCTAAGTTACTGAAGCGCCTAGAAAATCTACGACAACCAACCAGTCTAATTCATTGACATAGCATGTTTGGGAGGCAACTAGAAGCAGTAATACTCTCGATCTGATTATCGGTAGTGATTCTTCATGCATCAAGAATCTGCAGATAAATGAACCACTAGGTGGCAGTGATCACAGTGCGTTGAAGTGGGATTTATTCAAAGAGGTAACTACCATCAGGGGTAAAGGGGAGGGTTTTTTCTTTCGTAGAGGTGACTACGGTGATCTGAGACAATTTTTAAATTCTGTGCAGTGGGGCCAACTGATGATGTTACCAACAGCAAATTCTAAATGGGAAGCACTCAGAGAATTAATCTTGGAAGCTACAAGGCTTCTCATACCAACTAAGAAATATTGTTCAAGGTTTAGGCCAAAATGGATGTCACATGAACTAATGAGGCATATGGCAGAGAGGAAAAATGTATGGGATACATATAAATTAATGGGTGACACGGAAACCTATGATAGATATAAGCTGGTTTGTAACTAAGTCACAAAGGAGGTTATGCAGGCGAAGGCAGATTACGAGAAATCTTTGGCAAAAAATGTAAAGAAAAACAGCAAAGAGTTCTTTATTTATGTAAACTCTAGAAGGAAAGAGATGAATCAGTTTGGTCCAATGGATATTGATGGTTCAACTGTCGAGATACTGCTCAGGTAGTTGACAAACTGAATTGGTATTTTGCATTTACATTTACACGTGAGTAGTTATTCAGGGACAGGAATGCCAGAGGTGTATAAAACGCTGGCAGTGAGCTAAATGATTTTATAACAATAACTGAGAGCAAACTGGAGCAGAAACTGTTGAAGATAAACATAAGAAAGGCTCCTTGGGGTGGATGGGATCTATCCAGTTATATTAAAGGAAGCAGCAAAGGAAGTAAGCAGACCCATATTCATAATTATGAGAGCTTCCTTCGACTCGGGGGAGAAACCCGTGGACTGGAGATGTGCAAATGTGACTCAAATTCACAAAGGAGGAACAAAGGGTGACACAAGTAATTACAGACGCCTTTGTTTAACTTATGTTACAGGAAAATTAATGGAGACACTAGTTAAAGAAGCACTGCAGGATCATCTAGACAAGACTTCAGTTATAGCTCAGACACAGCATGGGTTTGTTAAGGGGAAGTCCTTTCTGACCAGTTTTATTAGTTACCATGATGTGGTCACAAAGGAACTGGACGCAAAGATTAATTTTTATATCATATACTTGGATCTTAGGAAGGCTTTTGATACTGTTGCACACTGAAGACTGCTGCACAGATTGGAGCAGTGTGGCATTGGGTGCTCATTGCGGCTATGGATAAAGGGATGGTTGAGTGGGAGAACACAGAGACTGATAATTAATGGACACTGCTCTTAATGAACTAATGTTAATAGCGGAGTCCCACAAGGTTCGGTGTTGGGCTTATTGTTATTTTGTATATTTTTTAATGACATTGATGATGGTATATCAAGCTTAATGTGAAAGTTTGCAAATGATACAATGGTTGGCAGGGTTGTCAATGACACTAATGACAGTACATTGCTGCAAGCGGATCTAGAAAAGTTTAGCAAATTGGCTGAGAGGTGGAAAATGAAGTTTAACATTGACAAATGTAAAGTACTACATATGGGAAACAGCAACTCCAGAGCAACGTATGAACTCTGTGGTACTACACTGACAGTGGTAGAGAATGAAAAGGACCTGGGGGTAATTGTACAGGCAGATATGAAGTTCTCTGAGCAGTGCAGACTGGCTGCACAAGTACCTCATGGTGTCTTGTCAATGATATTTTTTTTAATAGAATCGCCCCACCCGTAGAGCATAAATCGAGGAAGGAAATAAACTCTCAATATATTTATACGTTATTTATCCCACATAATACGCCCTCACAAGGATATGCAGGAAGAGATTTTCAGTAACCTCTCTCGAGGAATCAAACGATAGGCTTCCGCCATCTTAAATATAGTTCCATCTTTTTCGAATTAAATGGGCAGGGTGGATTTCTACCTTCGTTTGATTCAACTCTACTTATAGCGTATTACTCTCCCCCTAATGGCTCTTTTCCGAACTATTTTTTGTTGTTTGCATCGTTGTGCCTCCATTATATCCCCACGTTTCAGTCTGCGTGTTGATTTGCGTTGTTTGGAAGACAAAAGAAAGCCAGTGCAGTGATCAATACTGTTTAATTAGCCTAAGTAGCAATGGAACTTAATGCTTTCTAACCTAATTCTATTCACAAATGCCAGTGTCTTCTTAACGGAATATTCGACCTTGAAAGGGGAAAATAAGCTGAGAGTATACGAGACGAGTCATGTGTCTTGGAACGAAAATCAGACAGTTCTAAATACAATATTGATCCCATCAAAATTCCTATAACTTATAGAATATTACTGTGAAACTTGGCATTCTTTAATTCTTCTGTAATCTATTTTTAATTTTTGCTAGATATTTGTAACACTCTGTATGTCAGTTAATACGATTACGTATATTTAATTCTATTAATTAATATCGATTACACGAATTAATTACAGAGAACGTATACGAGAGCACAACTCAGCAATGGCTTTGCATCAAGAGATTAAATCACCGCTTGAAATGGTCCACACTGTTTCTGAAGACATAAGCAAGGCATAAGTGAAGATTTCATAAGACGTTATTCTGAAGAAACTGGCCCTTTCTATGCTCTTGCAGAAATAAACGAAAAGTTCAAAGATTATGGTCTGAGCCTTCGAAAAGTGCATCTACCAGCTGTTGAAATGATGACAGCACCTCTGCATTTGCAATCATTTTGCAATTTATTCGCGACAACAATACGTTGGTCTCTCAAGAGTTAGATCAATGGACTCATTAAGTGTTGGATCTGAGAAGAATGTAATTTTTAATTGTGTTTATAATGAAATTTATGAATAAATAAATTCACTAGGCATCCTTAGTTATTGAGTTCAATTCATTTTACAATTTAACCTTTATATGGACTCACTCGTGGGTCCTGATGGTGGCTGGATGGTGATACTTCCTTATGGCTGTTGGTCTTTTACGTTTCTTACATGAATATGGATCCAATACGTGTGTCGTTCAAAGGTTGTATTATGTGACAACCAAGGTGTTGTTAAGAGGGAAATATTTCAATAGAAGTGAGGTTTAATGTAAGAAACGGATTTATAAATTGCTCACTTAGTATTATTTATTTTATTAAAACACATTTTTGTAACGTATTGTAGTTTCTGGTAAAAGAAAAAAGATTCTTCTCTTAAATGGAGTGGATAATCTTAAGTATATTAATCACAAACTTTTATTGCGTGCAGGAAATCACTATTTATTCAATGCTCAAAGATACAGCTGATGTCCTAATATCCATTATTACTTATTGTATTTTTAAGAAGCACAAATACTAACCTTACAATTCTAAGATATTTATATTGTAATCTTTATAAGTGGTATAAAGATGCAGAGTGCTGAGAGACTCATTAACCTCTCGCTGGTTAATGAGTTTTTGGGAAGGCAATACGCCGTACTTTACTCTTGTGTACAACTGGTTTCTTCCTTTTTAACACACATCCAACTATAATCTCGACAATGAAGACCAAAGAAGAGATCAGTAATCCTATGAGCCACATATAAAACACCGGAATCACATTACCAAAGGTTAATCGGAAGTTTATTTCTTGGCCAGTGCTATCACAAGGCTTCCATTTAATGCGCCACTCATTTTGAATCCGAATAGGCATTCCAGCTTCGAATAGACGAGTGATTCTGCAATGTACAAAGAAATATTATTATCATTTTGTGAGTATTTCTCTATAATGTCATAAATACAGTGGATAATTGACTCAAAATAAAGAAATAAATTTGACATTATACGCAACTGTAATAGCGTGAGTGTGGATGATTTATCTTGGAATTCAACCGCCAGATGACCAGAGAACAAGAGCTACAATTTAACAAGCTTTCTAATTGATCATCATCAAAATTGGAGCATTGGCTCAGACAGTTTTCAAAACTAAGTCTCTTTCCCAAATTATAACTCCTCAATGAGATATTTTATTAACCGATTCGTCTTCAGGAAGGTACAGATAAGGAACTTGGCATTATCTGTTGAAAAATGCTAACCTCACATTTACATTTAATCTCATTTCCCTTGCGGGCAGCACAAGGTGGATATAATCACCTTCAGTCCCAAATTGGGTGAAAAAGGCCTAGGTTGGATTCCCATAAATGATATAAGGATTCTTTAAGGAACTGTTCACACCTCCGGAGGGTCAATGGTCTCACAAGAAAGTGGGCGGATATTTCCTCATAGATAAAACAAATACTGACGAGTCATAATCTTAATTTCTTTGGTCCTTAAAACCAACTCACCTAATTCCACCTAGATATGATTGATTTGTACTTTAAATTCAATACACGCCTATCACAAGCTCTTGAATAAATGCCAACAAGAGACGACTGTATTGAGACGGGATTTCCTATACAAATTTAACAAAAGACATAAAAAGTAAACTCCATATACATGTACACTGCCCTACAATTAATATCTGGACACCTGCCTTTAGACAAAAAAATGAGCTTTTATTGTGTCATTTAATATTTTGTGCAGAAACATTTTGCTTTTATGACAGCCTTCAGTCTTAGCGGCATACTCTCAACCAGCTTTTTATAAATGCCAGGTGATATGTTCCTCCACTTGGCCTTTAAAGCAGCCACCAGTTCGGCCTTGTTTGAGCGATTTCAACGTGAACGTACCCGAAGATCCAATATATTCCAAAGATGCCCGATAGGGTTCAGATCAGGATTCTGGGCTAACCAATCCAACTTTTCCACACCCATATCCTCAAGCCACACTGTTTCAAACCGAGCGATAGCATGGCGCGTTGTTCTGCTGATACAGGCATGGGCCTTCCCCGAAGTATTGCCATAATGTTGGAAGTGCATAATTATCCAGGCTGTCCTCGTATTGCATAGCATTCATGATTTTGTCGATAACGACGAATGAGCCCAAGCCAAACCATGAAATTAGCCCGATACCATAACATTGCCTCCACCAAACTTCATTGTTGGGAGAATTCAATCAGGAAGGAACTGTTCCTCTAGAATTCGCCACACCCAGGAACGGCCATCAGACTGGTAGAGTGCGAACCTCGACTCGTCTGTCCATCGGACTGTTTTCTACTGCTCTACAATCCAGGATTCGCGCTCCTTACACCATGTTAATCGGCGTCTAGCATGAGTTGAGGTGATAAATTTTGTTGAACTGTTGAGGTAATTCCGTTGAACGTGTCATTTGGCATGCCCACTTTTGCAATTGTCTGTTCGAAGCCCAGTGCGCATATTTATAGCAGGTTCTGTGACTGTTGCATGCATAGGACCTGTTTCTCCATCCATGGATGGGTATCCGAATATTAATGGTAGGGCAGTGTATATAGACTGCAGTTTAGAATAATTAAACGTTAAGTATTGTTTTCATAACACACATTTTGTCTAAATCGGCAAATTTTAATTCCGTGATGCATTGATTCAAATTACGTTTTTCAGCATAGGCATATTAAAAAGAGTTTTAATCTAGCGTGAAAAATGAAGTGAATGTCTTTATTCTCAAAGGACAATTACCCAAGATTTATCCGCTCCTTGATCTCGGAAGGAAGACCTCTTCTCAAAACTGCAACTCCCATAAATTCCGAAAGAGGAACTTTACCAATATGGTAATTGCACGTGCCGTTCTGTATCGCCTTGAGTATTGAAATTCTTTTCAAAGCTACTACGATGTCAAGGATCATAACGTGGGTGCCTTTTCGCACTTTGGAAAAGTCCACAGTCCATGCATCCGTCATTCCAGTGACGTTTACCATTCTTTTCCACAATGTTTTGTGGAGATCGGAGTCAGCTGCCTGAAATTTTAATTACATGAATTATGAAATATAGGCTTTGAAAACATTTAAATCAAAATAATCATACTTGCAAAATACGAATAGTGTTTTATTTTAAGTTGTAGTTCATAGGACAATGTGATTTCGAAATACTGCCATCTTTTACTACCGTAGCACAGTTGGTATACCGTCATTACTTTCAATAAATAGGCTGCCTACCTTCGGAGCATCTGCAACAGGACCATTAAGTTGTAACAATATGTAAGGGAACCATTAAGATCTAAGAAGATGTTTTTGTTGTTGTTGTACAGTTTTAGGAGCATCATCAACTGAAATCATATTGTTCCGTGTATACTGTCTGTAAATTGCGCGTGTTCTGTGGTCGATTTTATGTTTGCTGGTCGAAGAACCCGAGTTTTCAGGGAGAGAAAACCATGCTACCCTTGCCTCAGACCACCTGAGCCACATTGTGAAAAACGTCAATAAAAATGATTTATTCTTTTTATTTACATATTTATATCAATTTAACGAATCATTGTTTCGCCCCACTCCCCCAATCATCCTCATGGAGAGAAGGTGCATTAATTTGGCAATAAATTACAAAATTATTTGCAGATTTCAGAGGAATTCAAATTAATTGAATCCGATCATTTCATTAGGCCATGTGTTTGCGCTCATAGTGTTGGATTTTAGATCAATTAGCGACTTGGCTATATGTTGCATTATGTCTGCAACTACTGGTAATGCAAACCCTTGCGGGGTCGTTTATCGTATCGTTATGAATAAGCTTCCCAAGGGAGAGATTTAAAAAGCCACGCTGACATCCGATGGAGACCCAATGCACAAGTGGGCTGAATCTATAAATAATATTCCGAATATCCTTCTCCTGACTGATGACAGTCCCACCAATGATGAACAAAAGCAAAATGAACAAGGCAATCAGGCCTTCTGCAACAATAAAATTGAATCTCCTATCACCCCCCAGGAAATGCACAATGCCCTTGAGAGAACAAGAATAAATAAATGCCCTGGTCACGATAAAATTGAGGTTGAGGTCATCAAGAAATCAGCAATATACCTTCCGAACGACCTATTAGCAAATGTTCAAAAAATGGTTAGCCAAAGAGAGCTTCCCTCATTATTGGAAACGACCAGTGCCTTGACTCGTCCTAAAAGGTCCAGACAAAATCCTTCTCTCCACAAATCTTACCGCTCCATTGCCCTTCTCCTGGTTTTGGGGATTATAATGGAACGGCTGCTTCATCTCAGATTATCTACCTTCTACTAGAGGTATGGGCCTTTCCCAAAGTATTGCCATAATGTTGGAAGTGCATAATTGTCCAGGTCGTAGTGATATTGCACAGCATTCGTGGTTTTGTCGATAACGACGAATGAGCCCAGGCCAAACCATGAAAGGAGCCCCTTACCATGACACTGCCTCCACCAAACTTCATTGTTGGGAGGATACGATCGGGAAGGAACTGTTTCCTGGCATTCGCCACACCCACGAACGGCCATCAGACTGGTAGAGTGCGAACCTCGACCCGTCTGTAAATAGAACTGTTTTCCACTGCTCTACAGTCCATGATTCGCGCTCTTTACACCATGTTAATCGGCGTCTAGCATTTGTTGAGGTGATCAATTCTGTTCAACTGTTGAGGTAATTCTGTTGAAAGTGTCATCTTGCATGCCCACTTTTGCAATTCTCTCTGTTCGAATCCCAGTGTGCATATTTATAGCAGGTTCTGTGACGTGTTGCTTGTATATGACCTGTTTCCCCATCCATAGAGGGGGTGATCGGATATTAATGGTAGGGCGGTGTACAAAAGATGTAGTAGTATTGCTTTTTTGAGATCAGGAAACAAACTTGATCCTGGCAGTTAATTTATGTTCTGTTATTGGTTTCAGAATTTGTAGAACATTTTTATGTTTCAGGTAATTACTATTGGTAAGAGATAATAAGAGATCCACGCATAACCACTAATACACTGGTGCGCAAAACTTAAGGACCAACACTATTTCTAAAGGTTACAACCACAAAATCAAACCAAACAGCCTGTGGCGCTTTGAATAACTGTGGCCATGCTCACATAAACAGATAAAAGCAGCAGTTCAGCAGTTATGTGCAAATTACCGAATGGTGAGCAGGATTGTAACAGAGTTCGATTGGTTTCATGAAGTGCTACAGAAAACGAAATGGCCAGTAGACAACATCTGGATGACGTCACCCGGGATGGAACAATTGGGAAGCTCGAGGAAGGTCGAAGTACGAAGAGTGTGGCTGCAGAGTTCGGTATCGCCCATAGCATTGTCTCAAGTGCGTGGTCGGCCTTCAGAACGACAGCTACAGCTGTTCGAAAGACCAGTGGTGGTCGTCTACGAAAAACAACGACCAATGATGACCGCTATATACTCCTACAGGCCAAGAGGGACCGACACCAGACAGCGGGTTCCATTGCAAACCAGCTGCACAGGACTCACGATATCGCGCTTTGCTGTGGCCAGGCGACTCCGCAAAGGTGGACTGTTTGCCCGACACTGTATCATCTTTAATACCTGCCCATCAGAGACACCATTTACAGCGGTACATCCAACACAAGGACTGGACAGCAGCACAATGGGGTAGGTACTCTTTACTGATGAGAGTAAATTCAGTGTCAGCAGTGATTCTGTAGGTCAGCTGATCTGGCGAGAGGTTGGCACACGGTATCACTCCGCAAAAATGACTGAAAGGGATCGATACATTAGGGGTGGCCATATCTCCTAGTGAGGTCATCGATACATTAGGGGTGGCCATATCTCCTACTGAGGTCATCGATACATTAGGGGTGGCCATATCTCCTACTGAGGTCAAGGTGTTCTGGTCTGGGAAGGCGTTATCTTGGATGGACGTACACAACTCCAGATACTGGAAGGCAGTACTGTAACCGATGCGCGCTACTGTACTGTGTGCCATTGGCACCGAGTTCGTGTTTATGGATGATAACGTCACACCCCATCGCAATGCATCTGTGATATGCTTTCCGAAAGTGAGGACATTGTTCGCATGGATTGGCCTGCCCGTTCTTCCGATCTAAATCCTAACGAACACATATGGGACGCTCTGGGGAGTCGCCTAAGCAGCACGTCCACACCCACCAGAAAATGTTCACCAGCTGAAGATGGTGCTAACAGAGGAATGAACGATGTTACCGGAGGAACTTATCAACAACATTGTTCTAAGTATGGACAGGCGGTGCAAAGCCTGCATCGACATTAGGGGTGGCCATATCTCCTACTGAGGACCACTTCTCTTTGTTCCATCTTTGGCAGTGATGCATCAGTGCTATGTTGCTTTTTTTGAATAAAGTCCCTCTGTACCGTTTTGCTTTCGATGTTTTGTCGTTGTTGTTTCGTTCATCATTTCTGTACCTCACGAAGTCTCTTTGGTATGCTTTTCCCATATCCAGACCAATCCTATGGGAAGCTACAGGTGAAAACCTGATTGGTCCTTAAGTTTTGCACACCAGTGTACTAATAGCAGAACCGCTATTATTGAACACATAAAAAAAAACACCACAGAATTGTTTGTTACACTGAAAGAAGGGCCATTTAAGACTCTCGAGAAGCTCGTATTACACGCTTTAAACATTTTATGGACGCATGAATATTAATAAATAGTTTCATTTACACTCAATGATCACATTATTAGGAACGCCTTTCCTTTTCAAGAAATGGTGGCTCATTCAGTAGCAGCATCATATTTCCCCACAATCCGGTAAAAGAAAAGTGTTCAGCTTACTGCTGGAAAGGGCAAGACGAAACATTTAACTGATTCTAAGTCAACGCCAGGCCACTGATATGATTATTTTGGAAACCCTGGCTTACCTATTTATACATGCATCGTTCACAAATGCGTAAGTATATTTTCATGTTTATAAACTGCGTAATAAAAAAGAAATAAAAAGCCTACGAACCCGAAAAACGTTTTCGAATATTGTACCTCTCCAAACTAAAGGAATCATGTCTGGCTTTTTACCCACGTCTTCTAGGCTTTCAATTTCAGGGACAATCTTTCTGTCAGTCAGTTGAGACGTCAGTAAACCTCTGAACACATTCATGATGGTAATGGCTGCACAGAGTAACCACACGAGGTTGAGCAAGTGGCTTGGAATTCCGTATCTACTGTTCTTTTTCGGATCTGTTTTCCCTGTTTATAATCAAGAAATTAATACCTATTTGAACATTTTAATACCAGCTAAGTTCATGAATCTACTTATAAAGAAAGCGTATTTATTTATTTATTTATTTACATTTTATTAGCAGACAACTTTTGATGTTGCACGCGGCTACACATAAAAAGGCTTAGTAAAAATTCGAGATAAATTCGAGTTTATTTCCAGCTAAATTTTTATGTGGAACTGCATATTAAAAGTACATATGAAACCACTTTTTCATGATTTAATATCATTTAATATGTGCATTACACATATTAAATGATATGTGTAATGAGTGCTGTGGCTCAGGAGAGAACTGAGGTGGAGGGGGGTTGTCATCCAAATCACAGCCTTTTGAAAAGTACTGCTTGTTTGATGCTTGTGGCATTATCAGGAACAGGACATGATATGCTCGACGTAATGAGTGTGAGGAAATCAGACGCCAGGCCATTCCCCAAGTGATAAATGTGTGCCAAGACCATAAACATTAGGTGAGTCTGCTGACACCTTTTTTGCAGTTGACAGTTTGAGGGGTTATTAAAAAATAAACGTTTATTTTTACGGCCGATTTACCGTTGAAAATAGTCATAAAAAGGCATAATGGCTGCCAATATATATGTTGTTCATTAACTCAGCTATAACTCAGCTTCTGTTGTACTACAACACAACTGCAATTGTGTTGTAGTACAACTTTTCTTCTCGGACAGTTTAATATAATACTTTTATCACATATTGTTGCTTTTAATCCACGTACTGCTATGAATGAAAAATCTGCTTCGCTCTGAAGCTGATTCTTCTGCCTCATCTTCAGTGGTCAGTTCAAAATCGGCACCAGAAGTACTGGTTAAGTCAACCAGAAAGAAAAGACCAAAGATCCATTCTGATCCGGATCCAGAACCAGTTGTCAAGTCAACAAAACCAACTATTAAGGCTTTAGCTGAACAGTTCAAACAACAAACTGGTAAACGGTGCAGAATGCGGCAAAATGAAAATACTCCTGAACAGATCGTTATTGCCAACAGCAAATTCGAAATGGGAAGCATTCAAAGAACTTATCGTGGAAGCTACTAGGCTTTACATACCAACTAAGAAATATTGTTCAAGGTTTAGGCCTAAATGGTTGTCAGATGAACTAATGAGGCATATGGCAGAGAAGAAAAATGAATGGGATACATACAAATTAACACGTGACACGGACGCCTATGATAGATACAAGTTGATCTGTAACCAAGTTACAAAGGAGGTTAGGCAGGCGAAGTCAGATTACCAGAGATCCTTGGCAAGGGATGCGAAGAAAAACAGTAAAGAGTTCTTTACTTATGTAAACTCTAGAAGGAAGGGGATGAATCAGATTGGTCCACTTGAGATCGATGGGTCAACTGTTGATGACCCTGCTCAGGTAGCTAACAAACTAAATAAATATTTTGTATCGACATTCACACATGAGGAGTTATTCAGCGAGGGGAATGCCAGAGGTGTATTCAACTCTAGCAGTAAGCTAAAGAATCTTGTAATAACTGAGAGCAAAGTGGAGGAGAAATTGTTGAAGATAAACACGAGAAAGGCACCCGGGGTGGATGGGATCTATCCAGTTATATTAAAGGAGGCAGCAAAGGAGGTAAGCAAACCCTTAGCCATAATTATGAGAGCTTCCTTGGACTCAGGGGAGGTACCCATAGACTGGAAATGTGCAAATGTGACCCCAATTCACAAAGGAGGATCAAAGGCTGACACAAGTAATTATAGACCTGTGAGTTTAACTTCTGTTCCTGGAAAATTAATGGAGGCACTGGTGAAAGAAGCACTGCAGGATCATCTAGACAAGACTTCAGTTATAGCTAGGACACAGCATGGTTTTGTTAAGGGTAAGTCTTGCCTGACCAATTTGATTGGATACTATGATGCAGTCACAAAAGAACTGGATGCAGGGAATAACTTTGATATTATATACTTGGATCTTAGAAAGGCTTTTGATACTGTTGCACATTGAAGACTGCTGCACAAATTGGAGCAGTGTGGCATTGGAGGCAAATTGCTGCTATGGATAAAGGGGTGGTTGAAGGGAGAAGACAGAGAGTGGTAATCAATGGACACTGCTCATCGTGGACTAATGTTATTAGTGGAGTCCCTCAGGGTTCAGTATTGAGGCCTTTATTGTTTTCTGTATTTATAAATGATATTGATGATGGTATATCAGGCTTAATGTCCAAGTTTGCAGACGATACGAAGGTTGGCAGGGTTGTCAAGGACACTACTGACACTATGCTGCTGCAACAGGATTTGGAAAGGTTGAGCAGATGGGCTTCGAGGTGGCAAATGAAGTTTAACATTGACAAATGTAAAGTACTACATATGGGAAACAGCAACCCCAGAGCAACGTATCAACTCTGTGGTACTACACTGACAGTGGTAGAGAATGAAAGGGACCTGGGGGTGGTTGTGCAGGCAGATATGAAGTTCTCTGAGCAGTGCAGACGGGATGGAAGAGTAGCTCATGGTGTATTGTCAATGATATATAGGAATTTTTCTAGCAGGGATAAGGAGGTGATTATTCCCTTGTATAAGGCAATGGTCAGGCCACACCTAGAGTACTGTATACAGGCCTGGAGGCCTCATTTCAAGAAGGATGTAGAGCTGCTGGAACGAGTACAGAGAAGGGCAACTAGATTGGTGAATGGGACAAAGGGGTTCTCTTACGAAGAAAGGCTTAAGTTTTGCCAATTACAATGTCTGGAAACTAGGCACCAGCGAGGTGATCTGATAGAGGTGTACAAAGCCTTGAATGGTTTGAGCAAGCTCAATGCTGATGGGACTCTTCCTCTTGCTCAGAATAATCACCTGAGAGGGCATAAATTCAAATTGAGGAAAGACAGATGTAGGATAGATGTGCGGAAATTTGCCTTTAGCCAGCGGGTGGTTGGTGGGTGGAACAGACTTCCATCCCTTGTCGTGGAAGTTGATAGCCTAAATAAGTTTAAGGCTCAGCTGGACAGGTATTTCGAACGAACAGAGGGGTGAAGTGGAAGTGGTTATTTTTATTTATTTATGTTACTTTTTTTTTTTTTTTGGCTGATGCTGCATAAGCTTGCTTTCTTGCATCAAATGCCTCTACTAATGCTAATGCTAATGCTAATGCTAAATCTTCTAATCTAGGTAAAAAGGGTTCTAAGGAATCCTCTGACCCTCCCTTGAAACATTCAGGAAAGCATATTGCTGACATTCGTGGTAAGACTACAGATAAAAAAATGTCCTAAAGTTGTGATTTCTCATTATGGGAAAAATTTCCCCTGAGGGAAAAATTGAAAATATTCAAGAAAACGAGAAGCTGACTCAACAAAAGATAGGAGATAAAAAGATTGATGGCTCCTGAGGTTACAGGTGTAAAGGCAAAACAGTACTTGCCTTTACACCTGTAACCTCCTCCATAACTGTTTTAAAACTACCAAAGGGGATCTTTTGTTTGGGACAAACAGATGGTGCAAATATCAGTTCTGCTCTGCACATGATATTCGTGGTCATCCAATTCTTGTCTTGCTTTTTGGACTACCAGTTTCTGTTAATTTTCGTAAATTCGTGCCACTCTTGACTGATTACAGTGAATCCTTTTAGATCTTTATGCGTGGAATGTCCCTCTGCATTCAACGCAGCAGCAACACTTTTCCTAGTGTTGCTAATTTTGAAAAAAAATAGCCATTGCCATAGCACAGAATGCTGTCTTTGTGGCATTTATGCTATGTTTTTATATTGCCGCTAGGGTATGCATTTATTGAATTATTGAAGGATGCAATTTTTTGAGCACTTCTACGATATATATTTGCTCTCCTAGAAATATGGGTTTACTAGTGAGCTGTGTAAGAACATACCTTATCGCTCATCGAAAGAAAGAATGATCAGTGGTCACATCTCGATATCTTACAGCGAACAGAACTCTCTTCAAAATCACATGGAGATCTGCACGAATGTTGGCAACGATTCCAGCCCACTCCCCTAAACCATCCATTTTAAACTTGTATGTTTTAGCCACAAAGGACATGAGAAATTGAGAGAATTAATTTCGAATTGATCAGAGAGGATCATCCGATGTCAATGGTTCTGAAGGACAAGCCATAACACCAATTCAAAACTTGTTTGTTTGCAATTCGTTAGAGTCATGACTGAAGGCATGTTTTGAATCGTTGTGTGGACAGTACACTTGGGAAAGGCCTTTCCCATTGAACCAAATTTGCAATAGCGATAGGAGTTATCGGTATCCCCCGAAGTATTGAGAGAAACAATGTAGATCTAACTTACCTTGAGATAAAAGAAGGTTCACGTAGTTAAATCCATTTTCCATCCATCTGTAGTAGAAATCAGCTTTAGACGAACTCTCAGATTGCTTGAATTTCTCGATGATTCCACTAATTATAGTAGTTACAACCAGAGCCAAAAGTAACAGAAGCCACACCTTAAAAAAACAAATTTCTGCTTTGATTTGAATATATAAAAAGATCACTTAATTAGAAATGAGAACGGAAAAATTGATTTATGGTTTTTGAATGAGGCAAACACCCTTCCTCACCTGAAACGAAAATATGCTAAAAAGTGAGTGCAAATCTGAAAATCGTTCCACAGTTCTTCCTACCAGGATCCATTCCTTATTCATTAAGGTATTGCTGAATTCTCCTGCAAGATGGCGCTCATATGAAGGAAAGAATGGTCCAACACCAATGTCGGCTTTCTTAAAAACGAAAAAAATAAAAGAAATAATTTGCTCAAAAATAATTATTCTTTCTTGCTTATTCGTAAATATCCTTATTTTTGAAATATGCTTAAGTAATTATATATATATATATATATATATATACGAGGGAGTATCAGAAAGTTCGTACCCTTCCATAGAAATAATAGCCCTCGAAAGGTGAAGCTTCGCAGGAACTTTAATCCTCTTCTATGTATTCTCCAAGTATCGTAACACATTTCTCCCATCTATGGATCAATTATTTAATGCCTTGATCATAGAAATCCTCACTTTTTGTCTGAAATCACGATTCCACTTCATTGATGACTTCCTGGGACGAATCAAAGTGGCGTCCACGCAATGGTTTCTTCATTTCTCGAAACAAGGTCGGACGGTGCTAGGTCAGGGGCGCCTCCGTAGTAAATTATCAGACTGCATGTTAAATTTGATCGATCTAGAATTGTACACTAGTATCTGCTTGCAATTTCTATAAAATCCTATCGAATAGACATTGCAGTTGAACTCGTTTATATCAGTAATCTTCTTGAGGTTGAACCCTCTTAGATTGAAAGATAAAGAAATGAACTCGAGAGCCTAATAACTACCTACCATAACTTTGCTTTTGTATATAGCATCTTCTTTAAATAGGATCACCCCAGGTTCACACGAGATAAATGTGTCATCTCTATGTTGTTTATCGATCATGTCAGCAGGCATCCTTGGCTCCTAAGGTAGATTAGCTCAGAAAGTCATTTGACTGCTTCTCAGGTTCACTAGACTCAGTATCCAAGCCAGTTAAAATCTCTTTCTGATGAACATTGTCTCATCGGATCCGGACTCTCCAATCCGTTAGGATGGACCCCTTGATTTCTCCACCAAATACTCTCGACAATGACCATAGCTACTCTGTGTTCTCATTACCTTTCACATAACTAAAGACACCTCTCCTGATTGCACCAATTCTAATCAGAATTTCCTTATTCCTCTTGTCATATTGTCGCTATTACTTTCAACAAATATTATGACCAAATGTTAAACGTTACTATCAACAAATCGTATGAATCTCCACTCTCATTATTACCGAATAACCTGAGCATCTGGGACTGCAAATTTATTCCCCAGAATTATGTTCTGTGGAATAAATTTGTATACGAAATTGTTTTAACCTTCTGCTAAATTAGCATTAAAGCAGTATCATTTTTAAATAACTTACATTAGCCACAATATAGCTGAGTATTCCGGTAAATCTTCCTGAACGCAGCCGTGTACCATAATCCTGTAGAAGTTGAAACGTGTAACTGCCAATAAAAATGAAACATTCAATTAGAAATACCAAAGAATTTCATTATTATTTCAATAATATAATATTTGGAACTTCCTTTTTTGGAAGTCGGTTTTTCACTAAGCTGAAAACATTCAAATCATCAAGAATGGCATATAAACCATATTGCGTCCTTCACTAATATAATATGATCTTTCTTACCAAATATAACAGAACGAATCGCTGATCAATTCTATTGAAAATTCATTTTCTATTGACATTGAGAGCAACTTTTTCTTGTGTACATAATTAAAGAAGAAGAAGAAGAAGAAGAAGAAGAAGAAGAAGAAGGCACATTGGAGAGATTTCCCACTTTGATTAAGTTAAATCATAGAGGTGAATAGTTGAATAGGTATTACAATAACAGGTATCCTTGCGTTATGTCTGTCCTAGGGGTTATGAACGTTGTCCTCTCTCTCTTGCTGTGTAGAAAACCTCAAGGTTCACGTGCTGTGGCCAATTTAGCGGTCTCAGTTACCACTGTACTGGACCCTAGAACAAAGCATAATGGTTCCGTTAATTCAGATCTGAACCATGCTGACATCGACAGTAGACAAGCTTTATATAGTTGCTGGTTGAATTAGAGATCTTTGAGTAATACACGTCTGAATCTTCATATTCTATAACTGGTAAATGGCCGCTTTCCTTTTGCAATTTATTAATAATCTGGTCATCTCAACTTACAACTATTTTATGAAATTTGCTGTATTTTGAAGTTTCGTTTGACTTTAGCGTGGGACCAATGAATTCAAGGGATCTGAAATGCTAGTTACTTTTATGGTTGGATGTTCAATTATTGCAATTATTAAATTTCCAACCAAACATAGAGATGGAACATTAGAAAATACAGAGAGTTCCAGAGATGTCTGGAATGAAATATCAATCATTTATACTAAACTAATTACGATAAGAATCAAATAGCCTGAATCTTACGTAAAATTCATTCCTTGAGAGAGTTTATCTATCAAATCGACAAATATTCCATGTGCTGTCCCAGTTGACCAATCAATATCTGCAAATTCTGTTCCCTAGAACAAAAAAACAAACTGGCATGAATCGCTGTGTTCCAGTAATACTTTAATCAGTTAGCCAAGGAAATTAATTAAGCTTTAATCATTTTACTAATGAGATGAATTAAGATTTATATTGCGTGACTATTGTATTGGTGATTAGTTCTCGTATTTATCTGATTCGGGGTAATTCCTTTTTGTAGCACATTGCAGTAATTATGACAAATATTACATAATGAATTCATGGAAATTAAACTTGGGTTTTCACAAGAGAAGTCCCAATATAGTTTATGGAACGAGTAATCAACAGACATTCTAATATTCATTAGGATCATTTTGAAACTTTCTAAACATTAAATTGAAAACAGTTGTATAAAACATACTTACAGGATACAATATCCTCAAATGTGGCATTTTGCTCTCCACTGTACCAACGTAACTCAATACAAAATAAATGCGAATGGCTAAATGGAAAAAAGTCTTATAAGAGACGTTTAAATGTACGCATTGCCTGAAGCTTCACCAATCAGATGTTCGCAGAGTATCAAAAATATGAAATTATTGAGATGAGGAAGAATAGACCATATATATCGACAATAAACAGCAAGAAGAACACATACAGTGGTTGTTCGTAGCAATTGATCGTGCACTTTTTTATTTAAATTGTCTGCTCTAATGCTGCCCTTGTATTGGACAGATCAGAGGGCCGGAAAAATATTCCTTAGAACCATGTGATAAGTGCAAATGTATTTCATGGTCTGAACAAAAATACACGCTTTTTTCCAGTATTCAACTGTCCAATCACGACGTTCCTGAAGATTTCCAACTTCCGTGGTTGGTGATGTGGGATTAACGTGGTCTTTTTTGGGTTTTCTCCAAACATATGGTATTTAGACTCTACTAAGAATGACATATTTTAAGAATTTATGGAAGCGAACTTCATTTCATTTCAAATATTTACATAAAATAGCCTCTGTTGATGAAATGAAACGTTTTATTTGATTTCATCTAAATTTCGAGCCGTTGTTGTGGTACCACAGTTGTTTGAATCTTTTTCTTCTCCACACCGAGTGGGAAAGACTTGAGATCGAATCCGGTGAATAATACCAACATTTTCTACGAACCTTTTTCACAAGATGGCTGAATCAGTCGGTCTCACTTGAGGGTAGTAGTATGGCACTCATTGCCCTCATGATAAAATCTGAAAGGATGGAAACTGTACACAATGCGCTTATTGTTGGGACATCAGAGACGTGGTGTCACACAGATATAAGGAATACAGAACTGAAATTTTGGTAATACAATGTGTACAGAAAGGACAGACAGGATAGGAAGGAAGAGGGGTTATGCTGTTAGTTAAGAATCACGTTAAATCTAAGGAAGTACGTCCAGCTGACATGGGTGGACAGTGCAATTTTGAGTCAGATTGATGTGACAAAAACAAGGGAGAAGTAAAAATGAGAGTACGAATGCGTAATAGGCCTAATGATTCTGATGAGTACAACAAACAATTGTACAGAGAAAGACAGTGGGCCATTAAATCGGAAGATCTTAAAATGGGGAATTTAACTTTCCAGATAGACTTTTGGGGATTTATTGGAGAATTGTTTTCTACAGCAGAGGCAACCAGAGGGAGTAATACTCTTGATCTGATTATCGGCATTGATAATTCATGCGTTAAGAAACAGCAGATAAAGGAACTACTAGGTGGCAGTGAACACGATGTGCTGGTGTGGGTTTCTCTTAAAGATGTAGCGAACATCAGAGGTAAAGTGAAGCGATTTTGCGTTAGTAAAGGTGACTATAGTGCCTCAGGCAGGTTTTTGAATTCCACACTGTGGGACCAACAGTTAATGTCACAAACGACAAATTCTAAATGGAAAGCATTCAAAGAAATTGTCTTGGAAGCTACTAGGCTTTTCTTACCAACTAAGAAATGCTATTCAAGGTTTAGGCATAAATAGATGAACTAATGAGACTCGTAGCAGAGAAGAAAACTCCATGGGATGCATGTAAATTATCAGGTGATAGAGAAACCTATGGTAGACATAAGCTAGTCCGTAATAAAGTCACAAAGGAATTTAAACAAGCGAAGGCAGGTTGCGAGAAATCTTTGACAAATAATGGAAAGAAAAATAGCAAAGGCTTCTTTGTTTACGTACATTCTAGAGGGAAGGGGATGAAACACAACGGTCTATTTAATATCGATGGTTCGAATGTCGATGATGCTGCTTAGGTAGCTAAAAACTCAATGAGTGTTTTCATCTACATTCACACTTTAGGAATTCTGTAGTGAAGTGGAGGAACAGGAAACTGAATGATTTTGCAATAATTGAGAAAATAGTGGAGGAGAAATTGTTGAAGTTAAACATAGGAAAGCCATTTGCGGTGGATGGCGTCTATCCAGTTATATCAAAGAAAGTAAACAAAGTTTTAGCCATAATTATGAAAGCATTCCTGGATTCAGGGGATGTCCACGCGAACTGGAGTTGTGCAAATATGTCCCTACTTCACAAAGAGGGGATCATAGGGTGACATGTGTAATTACAGACGTGTTAGTTTAGCTTCTGTTCCAGGAAAACAATGGAGTCTGTGGTTAAAGGAGCATTGCTGGATCATCCAGACAAGACGGCAGTTATAACTCAGACACAGCATGGATTTGTTAAGAGGAAATTTTACGTGATCAATTAGGTTGGAAAGTACAGTTTGGTCCCAAAAGATCTGGTTCTAAAAAAAATAATTTTGATATCATAAACTGTACTTCGATTTCAAGAAACCTTTTGATACTGTTGCGCATAGAAGACTGTTGTACAAATTGTAGCAGTATGACATTAAGGGCAAGTTGGTGTTATGGATAACGGGATGGTCGAGTGCAAGAATACAGAGACTGGTAATGTATGGACACTGCTCTTCGTGTATTAACGTTATGAGTGGAGTCCTCCAGGGTTCGGTGTTGGGCCCATTGTTTTTTTTCTAAATTTATCAACGATATTGATGAAGCTATATTACGCTTAATGTCTATGTTTGTAGAACATTGACAAATGCAAAGTACTGCATATGGTTACCAGTACCCTCAGAGAAACGTGTCAAATGTGTGGTACTACAGTTAGCATTTAGTGTAGTGGAGAATGAAAAGACCTAGGGGAAATTGTGCAGTCAGATATGAAGTTTTCTAAGTAGTGCAAACAAGCTGCCACTGCAGCTTGTTGGGGTCTTGTCAATTATGTATAGGAATTTTGATAGCAGACATAAGGAGATGATTAGCCCTTTGTATAAGTCAATGGTCACGCTACACCTTGATTACTGCGTACCCATCTTGAGGCATCATTTTAGGAAGGATGTAGAGTTGTTAGAATGATTACAGAGAAGGGCAACGAGATTGGTGAGGGGAACAAAGGGGTGCTCTTACAAAGAAAGGCTTAATTTCTGCAAATTGCAGCGTCTGGAGAGTAGACACCTGCGAGGTGATCTGATCGCGGTGTATAAGGCTTTTAATGGTTTCAGCAGGCTCAATGCTGATCGGATTCGTCCCCTTGCTCAGATTAAGCACTTGACGGGTCAAATTTAAATTGAAGAAAGGCTGTTAAAAATTAGATGTGAGGAAATTTGCGTTTAGCCAGCTGGTGGTTGATTGCTGGAACGAACTTCCATCTGTCGTTGTGGAAGTTGATAGCATAATTAAATTCAAGGAAGAACTGGACCAGCTTTTGGATCGAATGGATAGGTGAAAAGGAAAAGTTTTTTCTCGATTTTGCTGTATAAACTTGCTTTCTTGCATCATGTGCCAGTACTAATGGAAACGCTAATAATCATTCAATTAATTCCAAGTCATTTGAATTTTATGAGAGTTCCTAAAATCCTCACAACTCAGTGTACACATGACAATCGTATATACGTGTGCGAAAGAAGCTTTGGAATGACTGAAAAGACATTTCTCATTCAAAATGTATTTCTCCTCGCCAACTACGCCGTGTGGATAAAAATGTTAGAACAATACCTTGCATACATTTATGAGCACGCCAGTGTGAACCCCATAATTTCAACTTTTTCGATATTTATGAAGTAAAGTAATGTCGAGAGTATCGCGTGCTGCTCTAGTTCTGTATATTTATCAAACGAATTTTTGAAAGAGAGCCGATGTAAATGGGAGGAAAGGTTTCCCAATACCTTATTTTGGCTAAACAAAATGAGTTCTGTAACAACCAAAAAAATCCATGAAAAATTGATCTCTCTCTCTCTTTCTCTTTCTGTTCATTTTAAATAATCCAGTGTAAATTTTTCTGCATTCCAGTTCTTTTAAATCATTTAAGCTCATCATAAATCCTAAGACACAGTCGTTGTTCAAATATTCTCTTTCTGTTTTGTAATAGGTTTGAGTATTCGCGGATGGGAATGGTGAATTTTCTAAGTGTTCAAGGTAATGAATTTCCGAGGGGAAATTTAGGTGTTAAACTGTATTTAATAAATAATTTTTCTCTGTTTAAACCGTGAAGTAAGACAGTTATGAATTTTCGTTAAAGACCACGTTGTTACTACTTGTCCAGGGAATATTCTCTTAATTCAATTTACTTGATAGCTAACTTTTACATTAAATAACCAATACCTCCTTCGTGCAAAATCTAACAAAATCTTATGTTCGATAATGGCAGACATCTCAGGCCATCATGGTGGTTCTGCCAAACTTAATTATTTGGGCTATATAGACCGTCAGTTAGTTGCTCCCAGCTTCCACCACACACCCATGCACAACTGTCAGATTGATAGACCATGTACCGTTACTTGTCACTCAATAGCGCAATTCACCCTTGGTGTAGAGCACAAGAATGGAGAACCCTACACCAAGCTATACGGTGCCCGCATTAGTTGGAATGATTATTGGCTTGAGGACGGCAAGCACCACCGTCGTAACCCATATCATGCAGCATCCTGAACTGCACGATATGGGTTGTCGAGACCACAGCATTCGCCTTCGATGTTGATCACTGGTGAGGAGAGGGTGTCACTTGGGTAGTCCGCTTTGGAACCTCATACGTCTGATACGAAGACTTATTTTTCTTGCATTCCCCATATTGCATTGCGATGCTACTCTCACACCACTACCTGCAGTTGAGTCCGTTGAATGCGCTGCACCCTTTGCTTATCTTCCACCAAACTTTGAACAACCACATTGCATAACCCTTTACAGTTCTCTTGGTAGACAATGGTCTGATCCCTTCGTTACATTCTTTGTATATCTTAACTACAGTTAGCTGTGACCAACCGACAAGAAGAGTCGATAAGGAAGCGCTCGACGCACGAGCTTCCACAATCATGCTGTTTTGCAACCCGTGATATCTTTGCTACTTCCCATATCTGCTGCTTTTTCACTTTGACTTCCACGTCCAGATGCAAATTTCCATTTCTTTAGTATACGAAGCTGTTCGGCATTCCATACAGCTTGGTATGCAGCACAGTCCATTACGGATCTTGTAGTCTTAATTCACTGATCATTGCGTGTAAATCGCCTCTGAACGCACACGCGCTTGTACAGACACAATGCAGAGTGCCACAAAACATCTAGATCGATCTAAAACGCACAATTGCATAATTTCTCACCATCTTTGATTCCCCCAATTTCAAATCGTAAAGAAAGATGTGAAAGTCTTTCCTTGTTTGCAAAATTTGAACACTCCCTCCATTGAACTAGAAAACCCAATTTAAAGAAAGTACAATCCTCATTTTTTACTAGGATTATTTTGATTTAATTTTTTTCCAAAGACTGCACTGCTTTTTAATTAAAAATTTCACGCACATGACATTCAATTTCAAAAACATGGAGGAAAAGGTTGGAAGAGGTTTCCTGGAATGAAAGATGCGGACAAAATACGCTTTCCAAAAGCGCATAAAGGCACCCACGTGATTATTATTGACTATATAGTACCATTAGAGAAAATTTCAAGGACCAAGGCGATAGACAATGGCATTTGCAATTGTTGGTAAAGGATTCCTGCTCCTCTTATTCAAAAATCAAAATTTCGAAAGAGACCTTATTGTTTAGGGATGGCCGTTTCGGTCCTGTTCCCTGTTTGCCCTCAAAATTCAACAGAAATTCGTTTGTGTACTCAAGGTATGTTGCGCTACAACGATTTTACGCTCAGGAACCAATTTTATGAATAATTGAGGAATGCTTCGCCGAGTTATGAGTGCGAACATATGAAACGGGTCATTTAAACATTGTCAATGTCTCATACTTATACGGTGAATACGTCCTGTTCTGTCTCTCTATATTTATCAAATGAATTTTTAAAATGTAACTGGAATAAATGTGATGCGTTGTGAAATATTTTAGGTAAACAAAATGAGCGTTATGACAACTGGAAAATAAGCAAAAAATCCACCTACGATGCAACAGCTCTTAGGGGCTAATATTTAACTCTTATTTATTTAGTTTTGAAAGAGATCCAAGTGCTTTAAAAGACAGCTTTATTCGTATATATGGATGAAAGCATTTAGACTGAATTAAAGTTGAATAATTTATAAGAAAATAGACATTTGGATTACACAAGAAATATTTACTTCGAATGCATCTAGAGGACATTTTCTGTCAATAAATTGTAAGCAGGAAGATCGTAATATTTACAAGAACATTAATGATACTTCTAAAACTTTACAGACTTCGTATCCTTCGCTTAAATCGAAAGCCAGCTTTGCCTTCAATTAGATTATGCGACATGGATCAAGAAATGACCAAATTATCTCTTATAATAACCCATATATGAAGAACATTCGATTTTTCGCATCGAAATTTAAGGATGTCCACTGAGCATTCTGATTCCTCACGTTAGCCATTACCAATCATAAACCAGACCTGTCGAAGTTATCTCTCTCGGCTTTGGGTCACAACCAGGTTTCCTCAATAAGTGTGATAACTAATGGTGACTTAGAAGGTACTGGTAACGCATTGAAGTAGAAAACCGCTTTCTCGTTTCAAGAAGGGGAGGACCTTATAATCCATCAAAGATTTATGATTAAGTGTTGTGAAAAGACGATTCATAGGAATAAAGTCTACGATATCACCCAAAAGTGTTCGCATGGTGGAATCTTCTATAATTGACTTTGCTCTTCGCTCTTGAACTGTGGAATTGTAGTTTCCTCGCTGACACATGTAATTTGTTGAGAAGTCAGTCTACTACATTATTTATCATTTATAGACAAGGGAAAGGTGGAATGTACACGACTGCTATATCTAAGAGTACGGTGTGGACTTTTAAAGTGACAAGTAATGCCTCATAAAGCTCTGAATCCGAGTAGGCGAATGAGATTATTTGAAGTGCTATGTGTCACGTACAAACAGGGCTACTCCTCCACCCCTCGCTACATATCTGGATTTGAAGAAGGCTTCGTATCCAGCAGCGACTAGAGACTCTTGATGTGGCTGGAGCCAGGTCTCGGTGAGACAGTTAACATCATCAGACCGTGACAAGAACATTTGTTCCAATGTGTCCAACTTGTTTCGTATGCTCCTAACATTCTGACAAAAAATCTTCCCTATGAATAATGGTTTTATCTGTATCCTAGTAGGTCTTCTACGGGGTATAGTCTTACTTTGTATCATGTGCCGGGTAGTGACTATTGTAGAAATTCGATTGACATCTGACTGGCGATCCGGTAGAGGTTGATTATCCTGTGTAACTGATGGAGCGTGTATATTCTGCGATGGCCTGGTTTCCTTCCTTTGGCGTCATACGTGTGAGTTTGTGGTTGGCTTACTGGGATATACATAGCGAGGTAGTTTTAATCTCGTCTGGCCGTTGTGATAAAAAGGCCTGATGAGCGCTCCCACTGGCCAGAAGGATGTGGCGGCAACATTATTAATATCTTTTTCATCACATTCAATTCTGAAGGACGCACATGTGGCTGCTCTCTTCAGTAGGGTGACTCTTACAGTTATATTCACGATCGTAGGCATTCAGACACAATTTGGTCTGGAGTAGTCTGAGGGTCGACTCGGGAAACAAAGATGGATGTAGGTTGTTGAATGGGTCTTGCGATCATGGGTTTTATTCGAGAGGAGAATGATGCACCTGACAATCTACCGCAGTTGTTATTGGTAGGGTTTTGTGTACCGGCTGCCGAGATGGAGTTGTTTCGGCTGTACCCGCTACGACTAGATGAGTAGGAAAGGACGGGAGGTCTTTGAGCAAATTTAAATTTGAAGAAAATTTCATTTATGTTCCCATATGATTTGTTATTCAGTCTATTTGGCATAAGGCTACTGGGATAGTGTACAGCATTTTGGGTTGGCAGGCAATCCGGTAGACTGGTGCATGAAGTATTAGCTTCTTGATACGGACACTCAGTAACGTCTTCATTAAGGCAATTTGCCACTGGATTATTTGTTGTGGATCTGTCAATGCATTTTCCCATATGAGTTAAGTGGTCTCTCTGAAACTCAGTTGGTTGGTTTGTGTTGAAATATCTGGCCTTAGGACCTACCGCATTAGGGTTATTTAATGCGGAAAAAATGATGTTATTCACACAGCAGTCACTCGATGCAGGTGTGAGACTTAACTTTTCCGTTCCATGATATGAATTGCTTGTTCTAAGTTTATCCTGATGAGGTACTGATAGATGAGAATGCTGCCAATTCTGAGTTTCAATTTCTAGCGAAGGAATTATACGGTTGATAACACTAACTTCTGGGACTGGTTGAACACAACTCGTCATGTGTTGACGGTCTTGGGTGCCTTTAGTATCATGATCATTAGGTGACCTCACACTTGGTGGATATGATGTGTGTGAATTGACCCTGGGGGTATTCGCCATCGTACCCTGATTGTCGTGATCTTTAGAGAGTTTTAATAATTTGGCTTTGACCAGAGACATTAGTTGACTATATAGAGTGTTGATTATTAGATGCCTTATTTCGTTCGCGATGAGTTTTTGGTCGTCTAGGCGGAGGAATGTAGTATTATGTAGTACCTTTTGTGGTTAGATTTAAAGGTAATGTTGCTGCTAATTTTTCTTGAAGTGGAAAATTAGAATATACAAGATTAGGCGCTTGATTAATTCTTGTAACAGGGACGTTGATTTTTTTAGCTCCTAGAACTAAAAATGAGTCTGACAGCAACTTCATTTGTAAATTATATTTGGGCAGGGGATGGTTAAAGTCGCCCATTATAATGACGTCAGTTTCAGGCTTAAGAACAGTAATAATTCAATGATAATTTAAAGCGCAAAGAAGATAAAATAGAAAGAGGGACTCCGATTCATTTTCAATTTACTGCCCTCATGAAAAAATCTGAAGTCACTGGAGGTGTACACAATATCCCATTAGGAGTAATCCAACAACTGCTGATCACACAGCTGAAGAAACATCCCTGGCATATTAACCAGATGCCAAAAAATTGCATTCCATATGAGGTTTATTAAATTAAAACGTCAAGGACATCGCTTGACATCAGAATATTCAACAGAAAATTTCTTTATCAAGATTGGACTGTTTCAGCTATGTGGACAGCCTAAATTTGATCCACTTGGACAAAATAGAACTCCCCTCCTAGCTTACGTTCAAATCTTCTGCATGGTGAAGGTTGTATTGGTATACTCGACACTTTTTTATTTATTAATTAGTGATGTGTGTCTGGCGATACAACTTTAAAAGGCGATTCGCAGAAGATAACTTTAGGCTATTCATAAGCTTTCAATATATGATAAGTTGTTTGGAATGAAAGATTTTAATACAGACAGGTTGAACTGTATGTATGCGTGCAACTTGTCCAATATCTCAAAAGTGTTTCTGATTGCTGGGCATGCCGTGTGACTAAAGAAAGTTTAGCACAGATCTGCGCATAAATTTATGAATGCCAGTTTGAATTCCATTATTTCAACGTTTTGGTTATTCGTATAATTAAATATTTATCAGGGGTGTTGCATGTCTGTCTACGTCCTTATATTTATCAAATGCATATTTAATAGAGAGCTGACATAAATGCCAGTTAAGACTGCTGGTTAATATATCCAGGGAGAGTGGATCGATTGAGCCTAGAGGATATCTCAACTAACTCATCGTTGAGCCTCACATATACGCTAAAAATTGGTTTGATGACCTGAATTCATATCATTTTAAAATAGACCCTTATAGCTTCACGGTCCGATGCTGCTGTTGCAATCAAAGGTATTTAAATAGAAATTAAATTAATGGATTTTGCCTAGAGAACTTTAAGATCAATGAATATTGGCAAACCACTCTTCCCAATATAACTTAGTAATCTACAGAAATCCACAGTGATTAATACACACAAGATGCATGAACAATATTGCTGCATCGGAATGACCAGGACTAAAATATTTACAAAATACTAAACTATTTGCAAAGATACAAACTATATCGGGATGATGGGTCCCTTCATCAACTGACAATAATATAAAAAAAACATTGCAATGGAACATAAACTGATGCCGGGCGTGGTAATATATTAGACAGTGAATTGCGTGTGTTCTCTGGTCGATTTGCTTGTTTTTGTTGGATGAAAAAAGCCCAATTTTTGGGTAAAAAAAAAACTTTGCTATCTACGCCTGAGCCCAACTAACTTAGCCACGAAGTCAAAAAGGCCATTTAAATTCCTCTCGTTATCGAGGGGATTCGTAGCCGTGACTCTTCCATGCGGTGTGGGGAGGACGGCGACGATGCCACTGTGCTACCTCGCAGGCATCTAAATTTGGACTGGAGGAAGCCAAGTTTCAAAGAGTTCCAAGTTGTCAGTGGAATATTTTGGGATCGATAGAGGCAACAAATGAATTTCACGGAAAGCGCTCGACACATTTTAAGCTGGAGAAGATCTAAAGTGGAGATTCCAAATTACTGTCTCAGACAGTGATTATCAGAGCACACTTGATCCAAAAAGTACTACCTATGAGACCAAAGGAATCGGACATCTATTATGAGGTCAATTGGGGAAGAGCAGTGGTTGGATCAACCGATAATTGGGAGTCTGGTAAGAAGCTCTCGTAATAGAGTAGGTGTCTCGGACAGTGGGCCAAGTGAAACCTTTCCATCATGACAGCACTTAGTGTATTCATTCGATGTGTTTAACTCAAATTCCCAATACCTTGCATTGCAATACTCTCAGTTGTAACAAATATTTCCTATGTCTTGCTCTTCCACATTAATTACAGCTTGTTGATTATTCGCATCCGGTACTTCTGTTTGATTAGTCCTTCGCCCGTCTTCTCATTTCCAATCTTTCTTCTCTTTCTTCAATGTTTTCTGTCCGTCTTCGTAGTCGTAGAGTCTCCTTTCGGTCTCAGTCTAGTAGATCTCTCCTATAATGTTTCATTAGCATTTATTCTACGGTTTCTCAAAGTTACACGCTGTTCAGCCATTTTCACACTTCTTAGAACTTAGGATCTCGCATGCACACTAATCAGGCTCTCTCCACTGGTATTGTAGAGTCGACAGTGATATTACACACTGGCTGATCCGGATGCCTCCAAGAGAGTTAATAACAGGTGCATTTAGTACAATATCTATCAGCCGGCATGACAAGCAACACCGATTTAGAGTTGTACCCTTGAAATGTAAGGAAGATTGGAGCTTTACTCTGATGAATAACCAAGAGTTTCACCACTTCCAGCCTGTAATCAACAAAATGGCGGTATGGTTCTAATTAATGTGAGTCATCTAACGCCCAGTATTGCCTATTTGCACAGAAAGAAGATATTACTGTATATGGTGTGGACCCCACGTCTCGACTCTTGTTTAAGTTGGTTCAGATGCAAGCAATGTATTTCGTTATTGCGGAACAAACGGACTTCACTGAAGTTCGTTCTACTTGACTTAAGCGTCACCTGAATGTCATATGGTCATTTTGAAAGCGAGGCAGGACTATAAGTTAATAAGTAATTAAACTCTTTATCTAAATTATGTTTAGGAGTTTGTGACGCATCTGACGACGCAATGACACTTTTCCAACCTCCCTTAGATGAAGTACGTCATCTTTCGTATATTAATCTAAAGCTTTTGTGTTGATCAAGGAATCGCTCTTTATTCAATGCTCGACGATGTAGCTGACGTCTTAATATATATCTATAGTATGAGAACATTGTATTTTTAAGGATCACATTTACTTAAAATTTTAAGATATTTTTATTGCAATCTTTATTAATGGTACAAAGATTCAGAATGCTATTTGATGACGGCTGAAATTTGCAATTTCTCTCGCTGGTTAATGAGTTTTGGGGAAGGCAATACGCCGTATTTTACTCATATATACAACTGGTTTCTTCCTCTTTAACCCACGTCCAACTATCATCTCTACAATGAACACAAAAGAAGAGATGAGTAATCCCATGAGCCACATATAAAACAACGGAATCACATTATCAAGGGTCAGTTGATAGCTGATTTCTTGGTCAGTGCTATCACAAGGCTTCCATCGCATGTACCAATCATTCTGAATCCGAACAGGCATTCCAGCTTCGAATAAACGAGTGATTCTGCAATGTAGAAAGAAATATTATTATCATTTATTGAGTAAGTCTCTAGAATGCAATAAATACAGTGGATACAGCGTGAATGTGAATGATCTGATTGAAATTCAAAGAGATCACCAGCAAACAAAGAGCTATAATTTAACAAACTTTCTAACTGATCATCAAAAAATTGGAGCATTGGCTAAGACAACTTTGGAAACCCAAATTATAACTTCTGAATTGATTGGATGTTTGGTTAACTGATTGTCCTTCAGGAAGGTACAGATAAGGAACTTGGTATTCTCTGTCGAAAAAATACTAACATCACTTTTACATTTATTCAAATTTACCCTCACGGTTATCACTGTGGATATAATCACTTTCAGCTCAACACTGGGTGTAAAAGGGCTGAGTATGAATCCCGTGAGTGAAACGAGGAGTCTTTAAGGGAATTTTTCATAACTATGTTTGATTTGGACTTTGAATCCAATACAAGCCCTTACACCAGCTGTTTTAAAAATTCCTACAACAAACGAAAGGCCATTTTAGAAAAGCATAAAAGGCAAACTCCATATACACGTATGCAATCTCCGATTTAGAGTAATTAAAAGTTAATTTTTGTTTTCATAACGGATTCTTTCAAAACAACAATCATTCACATTCAATTTATCGAAATTTGAAAGTCATGGGAATTAACAAATGAAATTTTTGTCTAAAACAGTAAAAATTGCAGTTGCCTGAATCAATGATGCATTGATTCAACGTACATTTTACCACCTAACGAATCTTTAACAAGAATATTAACCTAGTGTGAATAATCGGGTGAATATCTTTCTACTTAAAAGAATATTTACCCAAGATTTATCCGTTCCTTGATCTCCGAAGAAAGTCCTCTTCTAAAAACTGCAACTCCCATGAATTGTGAAGCCGGAACTTTACCAATATGGTAATTGCATGTGCCGTTCTGTTTCTTCTTCAACCTCGAAATTCTTTCTAAAGCTACTGCGCTGTCAAGAATCAAAACGTGGCTGCCTTTCCGCACTTTGGAAAAGTCCACCTTCAATGCATCCGTCATTCCAGTGACGTTTTGCATTCTTTTCCACAATGTCTTGTGGAGATCGGTGTCAGCTGCCTGAAATTTGCATTAAATAAATTATGAAATATAGGATGTTAAGAAAATTTAGTAATAATACACCATATGAATATGGTTAGACGAAAAACTCCAGTTTTTCGTCTAACCATATGCATATGGTGTATTATTACTCTCTTCACTGGTTGAATTGTATTTTGTGTGAGCTGAAAATATCGAAATAACTTGAGGGGGGGGTTATCGTACTCCCTTCGCCATGGATCACCTAAATAGAGAGACCTGACTGAAGAGGACTTTAGAAAGTCCTCCAGCCGTTGACAGAAATCGAACCTTGACCTCGCCAAATAAGTGCCAAGTGTCGAAACCACTATATCCTAAAGAAGGACTTGGAGTAGACTATTAATCCCAAACAGGTCTTAACTAAAATAATGACATCAGTTCTAGATTTCAACGAGTGCATAAGTTTCAACCAATTTGCATACTATATGGTGGGTCTGCGCAGAACTTCTTAGGATCAAATCCAAGTTGTTGTATATGGTGATAGTATCAGCAGAAACATGCACGTGAGATTGTACTGTCTATTCTACATTCTAATCTACATATTGTACTGAATATGTAGATTCTAGTAGTCTCTATAGGCTTAGCACAATTATATATACTTTTTTTTTCAGTGAAAGAGGTGGATTAGCATTTTTTTGTCCTTTGTAATCGGGTACCAATTATATAGACTATTTCAGTGGAGAAAACTCTTTTGGTGATTCGCTTACAAAGGTGTACACATTTCTGATGAAAATTCATTCCGTGTTTGCATGTTTGATATTGAGAATCATGCACAAAAAGGTTCTGGATATAGTCAGTGGTATCTAATCTTCATTCAACGGAAGATCCAATAGCCCACTCGAAGGAAATTTCTATGATGAGTTGAACGGACTAGAATCCGGGTTGCTGCACAAAGAGCGAAATTAATGAGGAGCTTTGAATATATGTAACCATGATGCAGGAGGAGTGTACCCCCTGGGTGTTTTCTGCCAAGTAGCCCACGTCGTTGAATACTTTTTGTTTGTAAAACGGTGGAGAAAGGTAAGACATTTGCCAGAGTGAGGCAAAAGAAAAAGTGATCATTGACACCGTCAACTTTGCACGTCTTATCCAAACAAGGTTAATAAGTTAGTCTAAAAGCTTTTGAGCTTGGAGATGGTTTTCAAATTTTGTAATTTGGTTAGTGGCTTTATCGCATAATCGTTTGACAAAGGAGGAAGGTGGAAGGAGGTTTGAGTAAGAAAAACAAAAGATTTTATGTCTTCAGCATCGATTAGAAATTTTTGTAAACACAATATTCAATATGACATCTGACTGGGGAACATCCGAAGAGGTATCCCATTAGGAGGCTAAGCTGTAGGTGCGATGCTTTATTATCAGTTTCCAGTTAGAATTATTATACTCTAACCTCGATTTCCAAAGATTTTATTTTGTTGTTTACAGTAGTTTTTAATTCATTCTTTTGCGTGCCGCTTTTTGTTATTAAGAAATGCACTTTTTCTCTTGTTAAAAAGTGCTTTTTGGTGTTGGGATTTTCTTTCTTCTAAATTCTTCCTCCTTGTTCCTTAATTTCTTTCTTGATCTGGGATGAATCTATTTTGAAGACTCTCCATGTGTTAATAATATCAGCTCAATCGCTGTTAAGTACAGTTTCATTAAGCGGGAGAGAGCCAATGGAACTCCAACAGATATTACAAATATTATTATGTATGTTAAGAGCTTGTCGTACTGTTTCAACATCTGCACTGCTGGTTCTTACAAGTGTATTGCCATTGGATCTTCACGTAGCTTACAGAGGTCTTTGGTATAGGTTAAAACACCAACTGCCAACTGAATTTATGGGTTTGGCTCTGAATATTCATTCAGAAGTTAAGCAAGAATGTAATCGTTTGTGGAATGAAATGATAAATCTGTGGCAGACCCGCTGGGATACGCCATCTCTCGGATCTGTTACTAGGACCTTTTTCCCTGATGTGACCTTTTGTGTAAAGCAGAAACCTGTTTGGTTCTCTTTAGATTTATATACATCCTTCCTCTTAACGGGACATGGATCTCTTAACGAAAAACTATGTCATTTTGGTCTTTCTAGGACGGAAGCTTGTCAATGGGGAAAATGAAAATTGGAGCCACATTTTATTTGAATGTCCGCTGTATAATGACTTTAGAGATGTTCTTCGTTCGTCAATTTCTACACTCTCTCATCGGCATGAAACTTTGCTGGTGGGAGACAAGAATTCTTATGTTGCTTTTCAGCAGTTTGCATCTGATGTTTTCCCAAGAAGAAGAATTAGTTATACGGCTACGAATAACGCTACCCCTTTGGCTGGTGGAGCAACTTAATAGGGAGCGACGTTCCTTAGTTGGAGGTTGTGCACATTGTATATTAGGGGCTAGTAAATGTCTTGGAATGCCATTTACATTAATGTTTTGACTTTGAACTTGAACTGAACTGCATACATTTGGATTGACTTTGATCTGGCATGTGATAGAGAACATTGGACTTTACAAGCTCAGGATACTTATGTGGAGGAGTATAAGTTAAACCATCTGTTTATTTGTACAAAGCTTGGTTTGATGATAAGGTATTGTGGGTAAGAGTCTCGAATTCAGGCAGTGCGAGCTCCATTGGGACTGGCCCACCTTCCCGTGGTGTGGACGAGTACCCAGAATCATCAGGAAAGAAATGAACCTTACAGTTAGGCTAGGTTCTCTTACTGCAATAAGAGATAATAAGAGATCCACACATAACCACTAATAATAATAACTGATCCACACGTATTGAACACAGAACAAAGGAGGGAATGGTGGGTTAAACTGAAAGAAGGGCCATTTAAGACTCACGAGAAGCATGTATTACACGCTTTAAAGATATTATGGAAGGGTGATTATTAATAGTTTAATTTACATTCACTTGTCACATTATTAGGTACGACTTTTCTTTTCATGAAATGGACCACTCATTCAGTTGTTGTTGTTGGTTTAGGGATTTATTAGACCCATCGGCAACTATGGCCATAGTGCGCCAGCTCATTCAGTATCAGCTTTTCTTAAAAAGCTGATTTAAGAAAAATGGACAGCTACTTGGAGATGCTGTACGTGTGCAGTTTAGTGCGAGAAAGGGCAAGGTGACACCAGCCACGAGAATATGATTATTTTAGAAACCGTGTCTTAGGTATTTATAAATACATCGTCCTCATGTCCTTAGTTGTCTATAGATTGCGTAATCATAAAGAAATAAAAAGTCTACGAACCCGAAAAATGTTTTCGAATATTGTACGTCTCCAAACCAAAGGAATCATGTGTGGCTTGTTACAGACGTCTTCTAGGCTTTCAACTTCAGGGACAATCTTCCTGTCAGCCAGTTGGGATGTCAGCAAACCTCTGAACACCTCCATTAGTGTAAGAGCTGCACAGAGCAACCACACGAAGTTGAGGATGTGGCTTGGAATTCCGTATCTACTGCTTCTCTTCGGATCTGCTTTTCCTGTTTATAATCAAGAAATTAATACCCATTTGAACATTTTAATACCAGCTAAGTTCACGAAGCTACTTATAAGTAAAAAATATTTATTTTTATTAGCCCATAACTCTCGATGTTGCATGCGGAAAGGCTCAGTAAAAATGCGAGATAAATGCAAGTTTATTTGCTGCTAAAGTTTTATTCGGAACTGCATATTATAAGTACACATAAAACCACTTTTGCATTTCAAATTCGATACGTCAAATGATTTTCTGTATATAATTACAATTCTTCAATTGTATACTAATTAAAATACCTACAAAATAGTAGCAATTTAAACAAATCTTATTAATTGCATAAATATTAATATCAATATAATTAATAATTATAAATAAAATTGGATTTTTTATTATTGTTATTTTATAAATTAATTTAAACGCTGGGCTTTCATTATTTGTGAAAATTTAGCCATTGCAATAGCATGGAATACAGTCCTCGTGGCACATTCACTGTATTTATATTGCCGCTAGGATGATCCCTTCATGTATGGCACATGATATCATCTAAGAGAGCTTGATGGAGGTGGACGATGCAATAGAGTAATGATATTACAAAACATATATGATATTTTGCCAAAAATCGCAGAAATTTCAAGTGATGCAATTTTTGGGCACTGCTATATATATGCATGTGCTCTCTTAAAAGTATTGGTTTACTAGTGAGCTGTGTAAGAACGTTTCTTAGTGCCCATTAAAAGAAACAGTTATCAGGGACCACAGCTCGATACTTTTCAGCAATGGATATTCTTTTTTTGAATCACATGGATATCTGCTGGAATTTTGACAACGATTCTAGCCCACACTTAAACCACCCACTTCAAACGTTCACCTTTTCGCGACTACAAATTTGAGAATAGAAAAAAAAATTATTTAGAACTCATCAGACAGGATTACCCAATATCAAAAGGTTCCGATCAACATGCTGTAACTCCTGCTGGCAATCATCTGGAGTGCAGGATGGGCATCTAGTCCGCTATCCACACAGAATGGGACAGACCTCAATTATCAACCCCAGCCAAGGTAGAATACAAGTAATCCCATCTGGGATACTTTCAACTGTTAACCTTTTCCAGGATGCGATAAACTGAAAATCGCTTCTGGGATAAGATTAATACCTGCCGTGTGGTCCTCATAGTGCGTCCCCATGGGGTCATCTTCTTCCCACGACTATTCCCTCTGGTGTCAGTTCCCTTCCCAACTTCTCCCTGTTTTCCATCTGTAGTAGACTCCCCCCTCTCCTTGGCCTACTCTTATTTAATCCCAGTCTGACGTTTCGAACACTTGTATAGGAGGTACACTGGGAAAGATCCTTCATTTTGAAAACAAATTTCCAGTAGCGATAGGTGTTTTCGGTATCCCCGAAGAATTGAGAGAAACAAGGTAGATTTAACTTACCTTGAGATAAAAGAAGGTCCACGTAGTTAAATCCATTTGCCATCAATCTGTAGTATAAATTAGCTTTTGACGAACTCTCAGATTGCTGAAATTTCTCAATGATCCCGCTAATTAGAGTAGCTACAATCAGAGACGCCAGTAAAAGAAGCCACACCTGAAAAAATTATACTTTTTAGTTGTCCTTCGTTTTGGATATTTAAAAAAACCTCATAATTAGAAATGAGAAAAGGAAGTTGATTTGTTGTATTCTTAAGAGGCAAACAATGTCCCTCACCTGACACGAAAATATGCTAAAAAGTGAGTTCAAATCCGAAAATCGCTCCACAGCTCTCCCTACCAGGACCCATTCTTTATTCATTAATGGATTGCTGAATTCTCCTGCAAGATGGCGCTCATATGAAGGAAAGAATGGCCCGACTCCAATATCAGCTTTCTTCAAAACGAAAAACACAAAAGAAATAATTTGCTCAAAAATAATTATTCTTCCTTGCTCATTGTTAAATATTCAGATTTTTAACCATGTTTTAGTAATATAAAATATACATATATAAATTTTTTAATACAAATTAAAAGCGTAGTCTTAGAGGGAAAAATCCTATCATAATTCAGTTTGCTCAAGCCATTAAAAGCCTAGAACACCACAATCACTACATCACCTCGCAGGTGTCCTTATTCCAGACGCTGCTATTTGCATACTGAAGACATTCTTGGTAAGGGCACCCATTTGCTTCCCTCGTCAATCTCGTTGTTCTTCTCTGTACCCATTCCAGCAGTTCTACACCCCTCTTAAAACGAGGCCTCCAGACCTGTATGCAGTACTGAAGATGTCGCCTGACCGTTGACTTGTACAATGGAATAATTTCTGCTGTCAAAATTGCTGTATATCATTGACAATTACTATATATCATGGTATCCAATCAAATTGATCAGACAAGATGTCCCCTTAACAAACCCAAGTCAAGGCCGTGCAGGATGATCAAGACCTGGTCTTAGATAGGATTCTTGACCAAGACCTGATCAAGAATCCTATCTAAGACCTACATTCTAAATCATCTGTGGATTTATTCTCCTTTGGACTGTCTCCTAAATGTAACCGTTATTAGAACGCACAGTCTCCCTCGTACACCCACAAAAGTACCTGCAACTCATTTTGAAGTACCTGCAACTCATAAACTGGTTTCCATGGAAGGACCTTACCATATAATAACATAACTAAGGTGAAGAAATTTATATACGCCGCATCTAGCAATTTTTTATTTTTATTTAGTGTGTGATGGTGGTGTCGGAACAGACCATTTCTACACCAGTGTGTGCATATATGAAGATACTGTACCCAGCAAAGTTGATCAATGTTCTGCTTTGTATCTTTATGCAGTGAAGTGCTGGGGTGTGTTATTTATGGTCAGCATTCAGTCTCTTAACCCATGGGCAGCACAGTATACTACCCAATGGTTACCGTCCTTGCCTTCCCACCGTCTTACCTACTGAACACGGTGATCGAAGTAGAAAATATTAAGGGAAGTGAGGTCCGATATCGTCCATAAGAACAAAACCCAGTATATGTGGACATTATCAGTTGTTCTGTACATTTGGTTATCTGTTCCATGGATATCAAATTTCTTGGAGATGCTCTGTTCATATAGAATTAGAGAATTATCTGACTGAATGACTTGCATCAAGTGCACTTTTAACTCTGTTATTGAAGTATGCATGGGTATAGCCTTTCTTTGAGCAACGACCACATACAGATCATCATTCCAGGAAACCTCAGCTCTGTACCAGTTATAAATACACCTGTTTCATTCAATTCAAGTATATTCACATTTTCTTCAGCGTGATCTATTATACCTTCCTCGTGCCCTCAATTGACTTGATTTTCACTTTCTTCATAGTTGATTGTATGCCTTAAATCAATACTTTCTTTCCTCCCGAACATGATATATGTACGCTGTCTGAATTACACGTGAAAAAGCTTTGAGTGTTATTTAAAGCCCTATTTTGAAATTCAATACACTTTTTCAAAATTTAAATTTCACTGAATAGACATCGCAGTGTCTTACATGTAGATTCAGAAGATGATGGACTACTCTGATTTAATTAACTCTGAAGACTTTCCAATATCGTTAGAGGAGGTTTCCTCAAGATAATCACTCATCCAATCAACTCGTTGAGATGTTTTCTCTCAATGGATTGAGTCACCAAAATTCCTTGCACTTTCTATTTTATTTACTAGTTTTATTTGTCTAATTTTTACCTTTGCTCATTTAGCCAGTTTTTTCAATGTCCCTCACTACATCTCTGCGATCTAATGCCAAATTTTAAAGACCGTGCAGTTTTGTATCATATTCTTTTATTAGACAGCACATTAAAATTGATCGATCTAGTAACCGCTATCAGTTTCTTTCAAATCCTATCGAATAGGCAATGAAATTGAATATTATATCAATCACAACAATCTCCTTGAGCTCCTTGAGGTTGAACCCTCAGAGATTAAAAGATAAAGGAATGCACGCGAGGGCCTAATAACCACCTACCATATCTTTGTGCTTGTATATGGAATCTTCTTTAAATAGGATTTCCCCATATTGAAGCTGAATAAACGTGTCATGTACATGTTGTTCAGACCATGTCAGCTGGTATCGTTGGCTCCTAAGAAGCAGCGGCTGAGCTGAGCATTTGACTCCTCCTCAGGTACACTACATTCGGTATTCAAGAATATCATTTTCAATTAGCGCAACTGATTATCCACACTTTTTGTTCAGATAAAGATCCTCCCTTACAGTTGGACCCTCATAAAAAAAGCATATGGTGAGGAGTGGATAGATAGATCTTATTTTCCAAAAAAATTAAATATTATTAATCTTCGCATTTTGTATACCCAACATTGTGGATGATATTGTCCCTCCAAGTCCAGAAATTCCATAGATTCATTATCCTAATTTTAGAAATCACCCTGTCCTTGTCGCTAATTGTTTTAACCATCTGCTAAAACCTAAATCTAGAATTATAAAAGTAATAGTAATATTATTTTTAAGTAACTTACATTGTGCGCAATATACCCGAGTATTCCGTTAAACTTTCCTGAAGGCAGTCGTGTACCATAATCTCGTCGAAATGTAAACTTGTAACTGCCAATAAAAACATGAAACATTTCATTAGAAATACCAAAGAATTTCATTAATATTTCAATAGCATTTGAGCAGCTAATGGACATAAAAATTGAAAATCATAGAAATATAGCCGAGGTCTTGTCTTTTATGGAAGTCAGTTGTTGACCATGCTAAAGATATTTAAGTTTTCAAGATTGGCATGTAACTCATATCGCTTGAATCACTAATATAAATATACTCTTCTTTACGAAAAATAATGGATGAGTCCTCGGATTTAAAATTCATTTTCAATTGACATTGGTCTTGTGTACATACTCTTTAAGGATCCAATTGTAAGAGTAAGTCATATTGGACAGATCTAATTTGATCAATTGAATCAGACAAGTGAGAAGCTCAATAGATATTGCAATAACAGGTATCCTTGCCGTGTGCCTGATCTAGTGGTTATTAACGTCTTCCTTCCATACTATGTAGAAAACCTCCAGGTTCAAGTGCTCTAGTCAATTTAGTCGTTCTCAGTTAGCAGAGTTCGCAACTGCATAAAACACAGCATTTTTCCTTTGATTAAACGAAAGATAATGTTTTCGTTAATTCAGATCTGAACCATTCTGTTATCAGCATTCGACAAGATTTACTTAGTTCCTGGTTGGATTACAGATGTTTGGCTAATAGGTGTGGTAAATTTCATATTCTCTTAATGGTACCCTCTACAAATTGTGAATATTCTGATCATCTGTACTTACAACGATTTCATGAATTTTACTGTCTTTTGAAGTAGCGTTTGAGTTCAGTTTGGAACCATGAACTGAAGTGCTGTTGTTGCTGTAATAGGGTTTTAGGAGCATGAGCGACTAAGGCCATATTGTTCTCTGGTCGATTTTCTGTTTGCTGGACGAAAAACCCACGTTTTCTGGAGTAAACTCCATGGTACCCTCGCCTGAGTGTACCACGGAGTTTAGTGATCTAAAATGGTAATTTCTTTGATAGCTGCGCTCTTCGCAGATATTTAAAATTTCTCTGTTAATGCATTCTTTAAATTTCCAACCGTATTAAGAGAAGGGGTCTTAGCAAATGCAGGAATTCCACGTATAATGGATGATTGGATTGAAATATCAATCATTTTCAGTAAAATAATTAAGGTAAGAATCAAATATCCTGAACCTTACGTAAAATTCATTCCTTGAGAGAGTTTATCTATCAAATCCATAAATATTCCATGTGTTCTCCCGGTTGACAAATCAAAACTTGCAAATTCTGATCCCTAGAATTAAAAAATAAACAGGCATAAATCACAATGTTCCAATAATACGTTATTAACATTGCTAATGAAATGTGAATACAAAGTGGATTAGGCGTAATGGATTTAACTAAACGAAATAAATTAAGCTCCAACGTGCGTGAATATGAATAGTTCTCAATCCGTTGCGCAAATGGGTATATCTGATTGAGGGAAATTACTTTGAATTCAGGAACATTGGATTTCCAAATAATAAACAGACATTCCAATGTTCATTAGAATCATTTTAGAACTTTAGAAAGATTAAATTGAAAACAGTTGTATAAAACATACTTACAGGATACAATATCCGCAAATGTGACATTTCTGCTCTCCACTGTACCAAAGTAATCTGCAATGATTTGAAAAAGAAGTCTTAAGGAAACTTAAAAAAACAATTTAGGGTAACAAAATAATGAAAAGCTTCTAAAATGCATTTGTGAATCTAAGTTTACTATTTTTATTTTGTTCTTATTCGTCTACATATTATTTTACTTTGTCTTTGTCCTTTTCTAAATCTTTAAACTCTTCTGCGAATCTGGAAAGTTGAGGGTTTGAATCTGTATACCACAAGACAAAAAGAAACTGGGACCATTATGCCTATCAATTGTTTTGAGTCACTGGACGTTGTTCATTGTGAATTCGTTCACATATTAAAATGGCAAACCAGACATATTAGAGAACAGTTCTATGGTGATTACACGATGGATTGAATACTCTATGATGTTCTTTTTCCAATGCTTAAATTCTCCTTTCGGAAGGTCATAGATTGATAACAATTGAAGAAATTATCACATTTCTTGTGACGCCTTCACACAGGAAATGTTATCAGTACCAAAAGTAGCCTACCAGGAATGCTTCATCCAGTTGCAGAAGCATTTGAATAATTGCATGTAATGTAAAGCAGAATAATTTGAAGGTGTTCCAACCGAATATCCGAAAAACATCATCGTAACCCAAATATTAGTTCAATCCCCGAACCTTTTGATCATACCTCGTATTATTCTTAAATGCTGTATAGATTAAATGAATCAGAACACAATAAAAATCTTCGTACCAGAAACAAAATATATTTAAAGAGCTTACCGATTGATAAATAGTACAGCTTTGTATATTGGAGAATCAACAGCACGGGAACGCAATCGAAATTTCCAAACTACTTAAGTTCGCGACTTCAACTCAACGTGTTCATTGGAAAATCTTCTTATAAATGATGTTTGGTTAATGTACGCATCGCCTGCAACTTCACCAATCAGATATTGGCAGAGTATTTTATCATCAATGTATGGAAGTAACCGGTTACGAAACTGTGGTAGATTTGAATATTCTAAAACTTAAATTATTGAGATGAGGGGGAATGGAAGATATATATTGATAATAACCAGCAAGAGCAGTTCATACAGTGGTTATTCATAGCAATTGATCGTTAGCTTTTTGGTTTAAAGTATCTGCTCTAATGGTGCCCTTGTATTGGATAGCTCAGGGGCTTGGAAAAATATTCTAGAACCATGTGATAAGTGCAAATTTATATGCTGGTCTGAACAAAAGCACGCGGTTTTTTTGCAGAATTCAACTGCCCAATCTCAACATTCCTGGATATTTTCATCTTGAATTCTCTCGTGATTTTTGATTAATGTCTTTTTTGGATGTTTTCTATAAATTAAATTTTATTTTAGTGGCAATTTTCACTGACACAAAAATATATATGAAAAAGAGAATTTAAACGAAAAACTCGAACCGTATGGTATTTAGACTGTTTAGAACAACAGAATGAGCATTTTTCATTTCAAATGTTTACATGAAATAACCTCTGTTCATGAAATGAAACGTTTTAATTGATTTCATCTAAGCTTCGAGCCATCTTGGGGTAACACAGTGGATTGAATTGCCCTCTTGCCCACATCGAGTGGATAATACCTGAGATCGAATTCGGTCAATGATCCAAAGAACTTTTATGGGCCTTTTTCACAACGTGGCTGAGTCAGTCGGTCTCAGTCCAGGATACTAGTAGTATGGCACTCTTTGCCCTCATGAAAAACCTGAAAGGACGCAAAGTGTACGCAATGAATTTATAAGCGGTGAGCAACAAATCCTAATGAGATAGGCAAAATAAATCTCCAATTGATCCAAACAAAGGTTAACATCGTTTATTAATCTGCAATATCAAGGACATTGCTTGATGTTTGGAAGTTCCATTGAGGACGACTTTAAACTTCACGAGAAGTTTAAAGGGCATCATCTATAAAAAAGTCAATCTCACAATGAACAAAGTAACTGTGCATATTAACACTTCTTATTAAGTTGAGATATGAGTGGTAATAATGCAGCATTAAAGGGTGATCCACAAAAGATCACGTTCAGATCTTTATAATCTTTAATTTAAATGCAAGCTATTTGAAATAAAAGATTTTATCAGAGTTCCTAAAATTCTCACCACTCGGTGTACACATCATCATCGCATATACTTGCGAAAAAAATTATCAAATATCCATAAATGTTTCTGATTGATGACTACGCCGTCTGGCTAAGAATGGTTAGAACAATTCTGCGCATAAATTTATGAGCGCGCCATTGTGAAACCCGTAGTTTCTACCTTTTCGATATTTATGTGTTTAAATAATGTTCAGAGTGTTGCGTGTTCCTCTAGTCCCTTTACATATTTATCAAACGAATTTTTGAAAGAGACCCGATATAAATGGGAGGTAAGGTTGGCCAATAGATTACTTCGGGTAAACAAAATCAGTTTTATACCATCGAAGAAACATTCCATGAAGAATTGGTCATCTCTCTTTCTTCACATTTGAAAATAGTCCAATGTATGACTTTTGTTTATGAAAAAAAAGGATTTTTTTATATTTATACAAGGTATTTTTTATTTATATGGTCATCGTGCACCCACAGGGCAATAGACTCTTCCAGTAGGACAATGCGCCTCCCCACAGAGCCGTGGTGACTAGAACATGATTCGAAGAGCATTCATGGAATGGCCTCCCCGTTCACCGGATATGAACCCTGTGGAGTATCTTTGGGATGCTGTGAACACACCTGCTAGAGCTTTGGATCCTCCATCCAGGAATGCGATGGAATTATGGACAGCGGTGCAGCAAGGTTCGTGCAGTGGCATGAAGATGGCTACGCGCGTGTGCTGACCGGTTTTTGTATATATATAATCTAATATATGTATGTCTTTTTTCTTATTATTAAAATTATCATAATTTATTCTGTCTCCGTTTCGTTCTGTGTCCACAGTAATTCGATATCAATAATGAATCCAGAGTGCACAGGTTTCTTTAATCATATTCGAACTGTTCTTGGCCAACAAACATACGACATAGTCGTGAAACTGCAAAAGAATTTCATCTTTATAGCCAGAGGCAAACAACATCTCAGATTTGCTCACAGGTGAAATCAAACAAAGTCATCCCGAAAGGATTTCTTTACAAACCACCGTTTCCTAACGAATGTATGCGACGTGCCTGTCAAAACTTCAGCTACAAGAACCTGAACATATGGATTGGCTGCATTCATCGAGACTTACAAAATTCTTCAACGAATAAAGCAGCCCTGCTGGTCGAACTTAGAATTTTAGTTCCTGATCCTGTTTACACCGATATAATCCATACCTTGTTCCCAAGCCATCAGAGAATCTGAACGCTACTGTACACGTCTAAAACGTAAGTTCGCTGTTTTAATTGGTGAGTTCCGTGAATTTCGTCATCAGCATAATGCCTCTTCCACAAGTTGCACACAATTTGTATTGAACTTGAGCAACAAACAGTTATCTACAGTACAAATAGACATGTTGACTCTGGGTATGAAATTTTCTGTTTTCCCAAGAAACCCACCAATCACTGATATTGCCTTAGGCGTAGAAGCGTGTTTAACACGTTTCCCTGAAGAAGTGGCAAACACAATTCGCCTAAAAACTGCTGCAATTTTGCACCATGCTCGCCCTGCTTCTTCCAATCTCAACCGCAAGTAAATTTCTGCCCTTAAGACATTGAAACAAGACTCATCCATCGTCATCCTACCGGCAGATAAAGGACGTCGAACAGTCGTAATGAATCGCACAGATTACGGGACAAAAGCCTTGCTGCTCTTACAGGACACTTCTGTTTACCAACCCTTAACCGTTCCTCCCATCAAAGCCTTGGAACGATGGGAGTCGAAAATGAACATCCTCGTCAACAGTTGACTTAAAAAAAAAAAAAAATAAAAAAATAATCCACACGTAATCGCCTCCGTGCTACCGGCTGCCAGATTCCACAATTCTACGGACTACCGAAGTTTAACAAAGAAGGTATATCATTAAGATCGATTGTCTCCTGTTGTGGCTTACCGAATTATGAATTAGCGAAGTTTGTCTCGAGGCTCCTTTCTCCCCTAGTAGGCAAGACCACCAATACCGTCTCCAATAGTAGTGAATTTATAGAACGGATCCGAACCCTATCCATCTCACAAGATCGAATCATGGCATCATTTGATGTAGTGTCACTTTTCACCTCCATCCCAGTAGAACTTGCCATTACATGGGCAAAGCAACTCTTGGATAACGAACCAGACGATATCTCCACCGCCCTAAGATTGTGCTTAACAGGTGGTGCAATTATGTTCAACGACTCCATTTACCAACTGGTACACGGCACAGCCATGGGTTCCCCAGTCAGTTCGGTCACGGCAAATATCGCGATGGAGGAATTAGAGGGTCGTGCATTTAAGAATGTATCAGATCCCATTACCTTTTAGTGTCGCTACGTGGATGATGTGTTTGTCGTTATCCCCAGAAATTCGGGTGACCGACTCTTAGACCACCTCAATTCTCTGTCGCCTTTCATAAAATTCACCACCAAGCTAGAATCGGACAACACAACACCATACCATACCATACTTAGACACTCTTGTCCGACGCGAGGGTATGCGCTTCAAGACAACTGTCTATCGTAAATCAATGTGGGCTGGCCAATTTACCAACTTCCTGTCAGCACACGCGCGTAGCCATCTTATTGCCACTGCACGAACCTTGCTAACTCGTGCGTGGATCCACTCTAGTTCTGTAGATGAGAGGCACGCCGAAATTGCTAAAGTCAAGGCGGATCTTACGAGGTGTGGTTATCCCATCAATACCCTTGACAGGTGTGACCTACAGACGCATGGCCACGTAGCGACCAACAGAAAAATCCAAGGTAATGACTCACCCGCGAGCACCTTTATCCCATACTACACAAACATATCACAACAGGTTTGTAGAGTCTTAAAATCACATGGGATAAAATGCGTACAACTCCCAGGCAGAAAGTTGCGATCCCTCATCTCTAAAGTGAAAACACCTGTCCCCACCTTACTACAAAGTGATCTGGTCTACCGCATCTCTTGCCGCGACTGCACTAGCTGCTACATCGGAGAAACTGGGAGACGGCTCGAAAACGTCTTTCCGAACACGAAAGAGCAATCCAATTAGCGAATGTAGAGCACTCAGCTATTGCCGAACGCGTTTGGGCAACCCACCACGACATTGACCCACACCGCGATGTCGTCATTGTGGATAGGTCCCGCCATTATCGACAACGCGTCTGGTTGGAGTCGTTGAACATCACATGCTCAAATACCTCGGTCAAGAAGAGCAGTATATGTCGGGTCCACCCTATCATCGAAACAACAATTCTGACTAATGACAAACGCTGGCAACGTCCACATGCATCAAAGCCACAGGTTTCAACATCCAACAATTAATCACGCAGTTCATGTACATGATTGGCAGAACACGCCCTCATGTTCCACTCTTAACTGTCAGTTTGACTGAGGAAGGTTGACAAAAACAACTGAAAGCTTTTTGTATGCATCTATCTAATATATGTATGTGTTTTTTTCCAATTATTAAATTTGTCATAATTTATTCTGTATCCGTTTCGCTCTGTGTCTACAGTAATTCGATATTAATAATGAATCCAGAGGGCACAGACCACTTTAATCATAGTTATGACCTTACAAAAGAACAGAACTATGGCTCCATGCAAAAGGATGGAAATTTCACTGGAATCATTGGCATGCTGCAAAGAAACGTAAGGATCTTCAGCGGAATCATATTTTATACAGAAGCATTTTATTTGCTAAGTTAAAAGATTTTTTAATACTTCAGATTATAAGTTCCCTTTTGGAGAATGTTGCATATTGGTTCAGAAATTTGTTTTAATTCATTTGAAGGAAGCAGGAAGCCGAATTTAGCAATCCTTTGATCGATAAATACAGAGTGTTGATAAGTTGATAAGCAATGGGAAATTGTGGGAGCGAAGTTAAAAAATATGTAATTAATGATATTGAAATTTCCCAAGATTATTTAATGAAAAAACTTTCGAGCCTACAGACCAGTAAGGCTCCTGGAGTTGATGGAATATACCCTATAATCTTAAGAGAGGCGGCAAGCAAGTGCATTGAACCATTGAGGCTAATTATGCGAGCATCACTAGACTCTGGGGAGATTCCCTTGGATTGGAAAAGTGCAAATGTATCTCTCATACATAAGGGTGGCTCTAAGAGTGAAGTGGGAAATTATCGACCTGTCAGTCTGACTTCAGTAGTAGGGAAAATCATGGAGGCAATGATCAAGGGTGGAATTCAGGATCATTTGGATCGAATTGAAATTCTCAAGGATACTGAGCATAGTTTTGTAAAGGGAAAATCATGTTTAACAAATCTGGTTCGCTATTTCGAAAGGGTCACTCACGAGCTGCATTTAGGGAATAATTTCGACATTGTTTATTTAGATTTCAGCAAAGCTTTTGACTCAGTCCCACATGAGCGGTTGCTTTATAAGCTGGAACAGGTTGGAATCACTGGGAAAATCCTTAGATGGATAGAAGGATGGCTTCAGGGCAGGAGGCAGAGGGTTGTGATAAATGGCTATTCCTCAGATTATGTTGATGTAAGAAGTGGGGTTCCCCAAGGATCAGTATTAGGGCCACTGTTGTTTTAAGGCAACGTGATGGAGAAATTGGGAGACGATGAGTTCCATAAGGTTCGTAAGGGTACACACGTTATTGTGTTGGACGTCGAAGTAGCATTAAACCGAATCGATCGGTACAAAAAGAAACAAAATGGAATCTGCAATTATTGATTGTTGTAAACCTCTTTTACATGAAAGCACCTAAAATTTAACAAACAATTTTGAAAGTCCTCATTACTATTTATTAAATCTATATTTTGCTCGAATACACCAGGCGAAAGAACTTTGTATCTTCCTAATTGATCGAAAAGAGGAGTTTCGTAATTACTGTCTGTAAATTAAACGAAAAAACTTGTTTAATTATTCAAGAGATATATTTTTAAAATAATATTCCTTTGTACATTGTAGATTCACTCGTTTATTTGAAGCTGGAATGGCAATTTGAATTGAAAATCGCTGGTGCATTAAATGGATCCTTTGTGACAGCATAATCCATACAATTAGCTGTTGAATTGTTCAGTTCAGCTGAGCTCTGCTGTCAGCATTGAATAAATAATAATTTCCTAAATGTTTTATAGGCTTCTTTTATATGAAACAAGTCTGTTAATGTACCAGGTTTCTCCCCAAGCACGTTAAGAAATTGTATTAATTCATGGTTTATAACAAAACAAATAATTTTAAAGAAGAACTGAGAAAATATCATTTGTACCACATAGTTCATTCATTCCTACCTTTTGCATACGGCAACAAACTTAATATTCAGTCCTTCAGCTGCAGTATATGGACAATCTGGTGATATGTATGAAAAAATAAATAAAGAAAGAAAGAAATAATAACTGCCGAATTTACATGTGGACATTTTAATAACACCTGGGTGAGCAATACAAGTCTTTTGAAAATGTCCAAATATAAAATTTCATGAAAATCCGTTCAGTGAGTTGAGTTCTAGCATGTGGCCGGACGGACAGATAGAGGGAGAAAGATGGTGAATCCAATAGCCACATAATACATATATGCTAATGAACCTTAAAAGTTAGGCATCTATCAAATGTTAAAAGTTTGGCTGCTCAGCGTATTTTATGCAAACATATGCGACTGTGCATAACTTATGTGTGTCAAATATTTGAAAAGGGATTATGGCTACTTGGTACCACCTGGATAACAGAAAGTTGGACCAAGTTCGTAAATAATTAATTATTGTTTTGTTGAGTTATGCATGCAAACAGAGGAAACTGCTTATTTAAACCTTTTCAAAATGTGTCTTACTTATGCAGTTAAAACGGCCAGCACTTTCACTCTTTATTTATCAAATGGATTTTAGAAATAAAGCTGAAATAAATGTGAGATTAATGGTTCACAGAAGAATATTTTTGGTAAACAATATGAGCGTTATGACAACTGAAAAATAAGAAAACAAATAAAAAATCTACCAACAAAGCAACAAATCATTTTTGAAGAGACTGAGCATGCGTGTTAGTTACCCACATAAATGTCTTCTACGCAACGTTCCATTATCTCTTATTTATTGAGATAAATAAGAGATAATTAACGTCAAGGTAGGCCACGCTTTCGTGCAGGAGATGAGCCCATTCTTCCTTCTCGCTTCAGATACAAGTGTCATCCTCAACTGTTCCAAACTGCCTTAGGCGGGCCTTGATGGAGCCGTGGCCAGTCAGTAATTATGTAATTTTCAGTTTCGGAGAAAACCAGGCCAGTGTGATCGAGTATGTTGATTCCTCACGTTGATCATTACCTTCGAACACAGTGACAAGTCGAAGTTCTCTCTCTCTCGGCCTTATGCCCAAACTAGGCGTTGCTCATTCAGTCTCACGTAACGGATGATGCAATCAGAACTTACTGAAGGTGAACTGATGGTGGCAGTGACTTTCCCTTTGAAGAATGGAGAGTATTGCAACCTTTAAAATCCCTAAAATCTTCGTGATTAAGCATTGGTGTCAAAAGTGAATGCAAAACAATAAAGTGAACGAAAATAAATTTATAACAAAAAAGAGTTGTGTGAGTTACATCGAACAGATGAAACTACCATTCCATATTACTTAATTAGGTTTTTCAAAATGGGAAACATCAAATCAGCCCGTCGACTAAAAGCACTGCTAAATAGTTTTAACTGGAATAATTTACATAAAATGGTTGAGATAAAAATAAAAAGAACAAAGACCAGGGAGGCCTTAGTATTGCTAAATTAACATCAATGCTATATACTAATAGTGTATTCAGTACTTGCTTTAAAAAAAAAAAATCATAAATTGCAACTCGGTGTTCTGTTAGGCGAAATTGAGTCTCTGAAAATACGAGTTGATGCCCGACATTTGTACAAACGAAGAAAGTATCTCTTTTACTTTCTTATACGAGTTTCCCAATAATATGTCTGCCTGATTTTCCCGATTGCTGGCTGAAAAAAAATCGATTTTCGGGGGCTAAATCATCCTGCCATCATCGATATCGAATAACTGAAACGCGTTGTTCAAAAAGCCCATAAAAATTCTTGTATTAGTTACGGGAGATTGGAACCGGAGCTCCTTCCATCCGGTGAGGGGTGGTCGTCGAATATATGCTATCTGCTACACGCAAGGGCAATTGTGAAGGAAAGAGGAAAGATCTGATGATGCAGGTACACTCTGATAAGAGTACCCGTTATTTCTTTATGCATATAAATATGCATTTGTCGATAGCACCGTTGGTATATCACCGTTCTCCCATCTCCAGGTGAGAAACACTTGAGTCCGAATCCCGTCGAGCCACTTTTATCGGTATTTCCACAAGTGGGCTAGGTTAGCCGGTCTAAGGGCGAGGGTAACATGGTTTTTCTCCAGGAAATGTTTTCGTAAAGCAAGTCAGTTCCCCCCTCCTGTAGATGATGTACAATAACTTATTTATGATTATAATGATAACATTAACTCGTATAATAAAAACAAATACATTTATTTTGTGCAAGAACTCACTATTTATTCGATGCACACTGATACAACTGATTTTCTGATATACATATTAATTAATGTATACATCTAATGTACATCTATATTAGTAAAACATTGTATTTTTAAGGGGCATAATGTTTTTAGAATTTTAAGATATTTATATTGCATTCTTTGTATTTGGTGTGAAGATGCAGAAAGCCAAGTGATGATGGTTTAAATTTGCAACTACTTTCACTGGTTAATTAGACTTGGGGAAGGCAGTACGCCGTGCTTTACTCTTTTATTCAACTGGTCCAACTGCTGTTTTCCTCTTTAACACACGTGCAACTATCATCTCCACAAAGAACACAAAAGTAGAGATGAGTATTCCAATGAGCCACATATAAAACACCGGAATCACATTATCAAGGGTCAGTTGGTAGTTCATTTCTTGTCCAGTGCTATCACAAGGCTTCCACTTCATCCGCCATTGGTCTAAAATCCGAACAGACATTCCAGCTTCAAATAAACGACTGATTCTGCAAGGTACAAAGAAATATTATTATCATTTTATGAGTAAATCTCTAGAATACAGCAAAAGGATAATTTACTCAAAAGAAACAAAGGGGAAAATGGTATCACAAACACCTCTAATGTGGTGGCTAAAAGTACACCATGAAGTGTACTTTTATTGGAATTCAAAGAGATCGCCATGCAAGAAGAACTAAAAAATAATAATCGCTCTGGATTGATTATCACTGTTCAACAAAAAAAATTCTTTGAATTTGTTTCCTTTCTTAAAATTGGCAAACTTTACTAATTTTGGGTTGAGAAAAACGAATATGACTTCAGAAATTGTTTATTAGCTCTAGTTCTTGAGATACAGTACTTTCGCTATTGTCTAAGAATATAGTAATTTCAGCAATAATTGGAGTGAAAAATAATATTAAAACAATCTCATATTTACATTTCCTTGATACAACATAAATCACATTTGTTTTTAATTTAAATGTAAAAAAAGCAAGAACACAAGAAAACTGCAGAGCAACCGAAAGTACTTTCTCAAAATGTGGCCTATTCACGATAGCGCCTTCTTTTCGTTTGTTGCTTGTATTGCACTTCCAGGGCATCTCTTGTTGCTGTCCAACAGTAGTCAGCAAGCATAGAAGCCGTCCACCTACCCTGATATCTTCTTTCCATTGCTGAAATGTCTTGGTGGAATCGCTCGCCATGCTCGTCACTCAATGCACCACAGTTGTCAGAGAAGAAGTCGATAAAGTGGATTTTCACTGACATGTTGCAACCTAATTGATGATACTTATCTACAAGGTTGTTCACAGTCTCAATATAGTTTCCTGCTCTTCGGTTTCCCAAGAAGTCATGCACAGCACTTTTAAAGGCTTTCGAAGCTGCGTTCTCATTACCCTGGAGGATTCGCTCAAAGTTTTCATCCTTTAAAAGTTCACGAATTTGCGGACCAAGAAAGATTCCTTCCTTAATCTTAACATCACTCAACAGTGGAAATTGTCCTCTCAGGTACTTGAAGCTTCATCCTGGTTCATCCCCTTAACAAAGTTCTTCATGAGTCTCAGTTTGATTTGTTAAGGGGGCAGAAGAATTTTGCTTCGATCAACCAGATGATTGTGCTTGACATTTTTGTCCCCGTGGCGCAGATTTTCCCTTGGAAGCTAGACTTCTCTTGTAGTGTGAGGATCTAGCTCGACTATCCCACTCACACAGGAAACAGCAGTACTTCGTGTATCCCAACTGTATGCCCAGCAGTATTGCAAACACCTTCAGGTCTCCAGAGATCTGCCTTTGGTGGTCGTTGTCCTTCATTGCTTCCAGAATTAATTTCACATTCTCATATATCTCCTTCATGTGGACATGATATTATGATATTAGGGTCCCCTGTAAATGATTACATCTACCCATATATTTACTTTGCCTTGCCTGTAAATTGCGTGTGTTCTCTGGTCGATTTGCCTGTTTGTTGGACGAAAAAACACCAATTTCTAGGGAAAAAACCTTGTTATCTACACCTCAGACCGACTAACTCAGCCACGGAGTGAAAAAAGTCCACTATAGTTCCTCGCGTCATAGAAGAGATTTCAACCCGAGCCTTTTCCACTCGGTGTTATGAGGACGGTGACGATACCACTGTGCTGCCCGCTCAGTCCTTCATGCGGGCAGCATGGCCTAGAGGAATTGAATGAAGAGCAAACTTAGCTTTGATGAGTCTGTGAACAACCTCCAGTCCTTTGGGTTGTGCTCCACATTCAAAGCTGTCATCAAACCAATGACATCACAGCAGGCAACGAGGTTGTTTTCACTTTTAAAATATGGAGTCAAAGCATGCTGCCTGCTCCTGTACACGGACACCTTGACATTTGGTTGCAGAGGATTATACTGTTGGAGCCTCGATCCTAGAATCTTGTTGGAACCTTGATCCTCGGGATTATCTTTCGATAGATCTGTCTCGCATTAGATCACAGTTCACCTTGAGTGATTCTCTGTGACTCACTACGCGACTCAGGTTCTTGCACAAAATCAGGATCCTGTGATGTTGAAGGCCTGGTTGGCCATCATTCCTCACTGTCTCCATCATTATACTCCAACGTGTACCCTTCTGGAAAGTGAGGTACAGGCAGACCACCACCGTGTGCACTGGTCGGATAGCTGACGGGATGTTGGAGTATTCTACTTCCTTTTTTTTTTAACATGCCATGCTGAAGAAGGGCACCATGCAGAAATAACAGTCATTTACATGATTTAAAGGTTCCCTCCAAATGCTTAGGATGGCAAAATGCATTGAACCTCCTTTGTTATGCAACCATCCATGGAGATTTACAGCGCATGTATTGCAGCAAATATGAGGTGCCCAGGGTTTGTCTTCATCCCCTACCTTAAAGCCAAAATAATGGTAACAGGCTGTCTTCACAAGTGGAGCTAATTGGCATTTCTGAGTGGAAAATGTCACATCACCACAAACACAACAAATATTATGAACACTGTTAACACATTTACGTGGCATCCTGGCTTTTGACGTGAATATGTCTTTAAATTCAGTCCTGTATAGGGGGTTCTCTACGAAAACTCTAGCGACCAAAAAATGGCAAGATTTGACGAGCTTATATCTCGTAAACTATAAATGATAATCTAATGATTTAAATTTTGATGGATGGAGGGTTTATGTCTGTATCTACAATGATGAGTAGTGTTGGTGTGCAGCGGTGACAGGGGAGGGGCTGCGCTTGTGCAAGAACACTGAAAATGGCGACGCCGCGCGGCGTTTGGGCAGTGTAACTTTGGATTGCGAAGAGACAGAACGTTGAAATTGGTTTCGATTTGTAGAAAATAACAGAATCTACAATATTGTTTAGCAATAATAACTTGGTCCTTGAGGTTGTCACAGACATTCTCTCAGATTTGCCAGACAAGCTGCATTTGCTACCTGGGAGTCTAAAACGCTGATGGAACTAATATTCGGGTGACACTCAAGTCAAGTGGACCCAATTTCGGCGAGGTCCGGGCGGTCTGGGACAGCCAAATCTTCTGCTTGCACCTTCACGATGGTGGGACTGTTAGTAATTCTGGGCATAACCTCCATGCACAAGTACATGGTGGGTGACCACCCAGGTGTGAAGCAACGTAAGCAGGGGTCGAGGTGTGGCGCCCACACCACTTGGAGGAACGCCGCCCCTCTATGTTACCAGGCAGTACTAGGTGGTAGATGACTCTCATCAACAGGTGCAATACCACCACTTTGCTTATTGGAGGCTTGAAGTGGTGGAATCCAGGTTTAGTCTCTAGAGTTAAGTTCCGGTCAACCCTTCCCCATCTCTTCCATCATGCAGTATGACTGATGATTTTTGAGGTTATGATGAACATCGTGGCGAGATCCAATCTTCCTTACATTTCGAGGGTACAGCTCTAAAATGGTGTTCGCAGACCGGCCGCTAGTTTGTACACCGGACCGAACCTATTGGTAACTCTCTAGGAGGCTTCCGGATCAGCTAGTGTATAATCTTGCTACCTCTACTCTGCCAGACAGTGACTGGAGGGAGTCCGAGTAGTGTGTATGCGGGGAGCATTGTCGAGGCCACGTTATGTCAAGGATCTGGGTATATTCTTACCATGTGTACGCCATATCCAAAAATTTCATTACTTCATACAGCATGTCCCACCTACTTTTTCTTACCATTGAATACACCATGTATAGTCAAACTAATAGAGCAAGCTTATCTGCGAAAAGATCTAAACCTCCCAAGCACTTCCTAATTCATTTCACAAATATACGTGGTCTCAATTCTAATCTCAACGATGTCCATTTCCACTTGCAGTCTGCCAAACCCCATGTGCTTTTTCTGACAGAATCTCAGTTATCGGTTGATTCAACTACTGCTCATCTCAGTTGCCCAAATTATTCGCTGTATGATTCCTTTCGCCTCAAAGGTGGTACTTGTGCATATGTTCGTTCTGATATTCCCTGTCAGAGATTTGGCAATTTGGAATCTCCTCTCTTTGATCTCCTCTGGCTTAAAATCTCTCTACCTCATAGTGTCGAATTCATCTGTTGTCTCTACCGGTCTCCCAACTCCACTAATCATTTGGAGCTCTTTGACTTCCTCTCTTTGCAACTTGACTTTCTCCAGTCCAACTTTCCTAACATAGTGGCATAGTGGCATAGTATTTAGGTTCAGGCGCCACCGGTGGTTTCCCACATCTGCACCATGTGTACTCTGTGATGAAATGCAGAACTATTGCACAGCCAGAAAAAAAAAGTGTAATGTCTGGTAATGTAGTATTGTGCTTTGTTCTGTTGTTGTGTCTGGCTGCTTGGCCGCGGGGCCCCTACTGGGACTCCACGTTGCCCGCCACAACCACTGGGAGGTGAGCCAGGCTGCCCATTATACTCTGGCTGCCTCTGCCAGGGTTGCCTAAGCTACCTGACAGAAGCCATAAAAAAAAAAAAAAAAAAAAAAAAAAAAGAAAAAAAAAGTTATAATAAAATAAAAAAAAAAAATAAAAAAATAGAATAAAAAATAATAAAAAAAATTAAGAGTGAAAATAAAAATAAAAAGTTGAGGCTGTAAAAAAAAAAAAAATAAAAATAAAAATAAAAAAAAATAAAATAAATAATAAATAAATAAAAATAAATAAAATAAAAAGATAAGAGAGCATATGGGGGGGAGTAAGAGAAGAAGAAGAGGTCAAAAGTGGGGAACAGTAGTTGGAGTGGACCAAAGAGGGAAGGCAGTCCACTCTAAGAAAGAGGATGGAGAAGGGAGTTGAAAATTACAGGGGCAGGTGGTCCTGTGAGTATCCTGCACCCAGGGTAAATTGCATTATCCTATCCCAGTAGGGGATCGCTGGGGTGGCTCGTTATTCTGTTCTGCCCTGAGTTCCGCAAGTCTTGCTCTTCTACAATTGAAAACAGCCTGGGCGTAGCGTGTTAAGGCTAGGTATGTGGTCTCTTCTTGAAGTAAAGTTGACTCCTGATTGCGGGGGTTTCCTTGAATCTCTGTGAGAAATTGAAGTCTGGCGTTGTCGTAAGTGAGACACTCGTACATAAGGTGTTCCCAGGACTCCTCTTCACCACAGTGGCAATATGGGTTATTTTCTATTCCCATGGCTGTTAATTTTTGCTGGAACGGTCCATGGCCTGTAAGCAGGAAGGTGACTTGCAATCCAGGCGAGTACCAGGGAGGAGGCTTTGGGGAAGTCCGACTAATTGAGGGAATAAACCTTTTGGTGATTGCTCCTTTAGGCGTTGTGTCCCATGTTTCTTGCCAGAGGTTTTGTAGGTGGTCTGCAATTTTTCTTCTTTCCTTCTTAGGGTCATTTGCATGGTTCAATTGCAGGTTTAACAATTGAGTTGGGATTCCCTTCTTCAGGCGCTGGAAGAGACCCCTCTTGACAACTTCCAGATAGAGAGGTAAGCATCCTGCAATGACTTGTAATGCAGGGGTGCTGACAGTACAGCACGCCCTGGTAACCGATAATAACATAAACCTTTGAATGGAATCAAGCTTGCGCTTGTTCCTTTCCAGGATTGCCTTTTCACACCAGATGGAGGCTCCATAGCACACAATCGGGACATATACTGCCTTATATATTAATGATCTTTCCTAACAGTGAGGTAATTTTCCTTAGTGATTTAGTGTTCACAACTCCAGTTGGCTTCCGTTTTCTAGTCACGCCGACCCAGCAGGTCGAGACGCTGATGCTTTTGCAATTACTAATGACCTTGCACAGATTGTTCATTTACCTACAAGAATACCGGACAATCCTAACCACATATCCAACACGCTTGATCTTTTTCTCACAAACAACCATTCTAAGTAAGCGGTCAGAGTGAGTGGTCCTTTAGGCACTTCAGATCACAACTTGGTGATTGTCTCTTCTCCAATGAAGCCTTTATCTCATGGCTATTCTCAACCTCGTGTTGTTTGGAATTACAAAAATGCAAAATGGAACGACCTGCGAGATTTCTTTTCTTCTTTTCCTTCATCAGATTACAGTTTCAAAACTTCTGATGTCAACGTTTGCTCAGATCGTGTGAGTGAAATTATTCTTGCAGGAATGGAATCCTTTATCCCACACTCCACTTTAAAATCTCGTCCTTTATCTAAACCTTCGTTTTAAAATAAATATGCTAAGGCTGTTGAAGAGAAGAATGTTGCCTATCGTAATTGGCATGTTTCTAATTCTTCAGTTTCATTTTCTGCCTACACCAAAGCTTCAACAATTGTAAAGCAGTTATTAATCAGTCCAAACTAGAGTTTGAACAGGCTAAGAGTGGAAAACTTGCTTCTTGCCCTAATGGTAGCCGAGCATTCTCTTGCCAAAGCTATTTGTCGCAACTTTTCCCCATCTCTGCTCCGACCTCTGTCCAAACCAGATGGTTCTGTTGCCACTTCAGCCAAGGATAAAGCTGACCTGCTAGCATCCCATTTTTCTTCCAGCTCATGTATTAATGATCTTGGTAAAACACATCCCGCCGTTCACAACGGGCTCCATTCAATGCCTCCTGTGGTCTTCCGTCAAAAGGATGTCAGAAGGATTTTGACGAATCTTGTGGCTAAGAAAGCTCCAGGTCCCGATGGTATTTCTCCACTTGTTCTCAAAATCTGTGCTCCTGAACTTACTCCTATTCTTTGCCGCCTTTTTTCACTTTCTTATTCCAAAGGTGTTTTTCCTTCTGCTTGGAAATTTGCTGATATCCAGCCAGTTCCTAAAAAGCGTGACAAATCCCTCCTATACAATTATCGTCCCATTGCAATTACTTCTACTCTTTCTAAAGTAATGGAGAAATCAATTAACCGCCAACTCTTAAACTACCTAGAAACCTTCCGTCTGATCAACGATCGCCAATATGGATGACATCAGTGTCCATCCACTGGTGATATTCTGGCTTATGTTACCCATTTATGGACTAATTCAATGGAAAGGTTCGGTGAAACACAAGTAGTTGCTCTTGACATCTCAAAGGCTTTTGATCGTGTTTGGCATAAAGGTCTTCTAAACAAGCTTCCATCTTATGGTTTGCCAACTGTTTTTAGTAATTGGTTATCCAGTTTTCTCTGTGATAGCTCACTGAAGGTGAGGGTAGATGGCGCTCTGTCTTCTAACTTCTCCACTAATGCCGGTTTCCCCCAAGGTTCAGTTCTTTCCCCCACTCTTTTCCTCTTGTATATTAATGACCTTCTTCCATTGACTGGAAATCCTATCCATAGTTTTGCCGATGGCAGCACATTGCATTCCACTTTCCATTTTGAGAAACCTTGTCCAGCTCAATCAGCTTCAAGTTTTCGAAAATCTGCTTCCAATTCCTTAAATGCCGATTTTCAGGTAATTCTCCAGTGGGGCAAAGACAACTTAGTTGATTTCAACCCTTCTAAAACTCAGTCTTGTCTTATATCTCGCAAAAAGGATTCTTCTGCTCCTATGCTTATCTTTAGTGACACTCCGATTTCTAGGCAAAATGATATGATATATCTCTTTTGGGGATTACCCTGACTTCTAATCTCTCTTGGCACAAGCACATTACAAATATTGCTTCCTCTGCATCTAAAAAACTTGGTTTTCTTTTTCGCTCTCGGCGTTACTTTTCTTCAAAACAGCTGCTCACTCTGTATAAGTAGTAAATCTTCCCTGCCATGGAATATTGTTCCCACATCTGGGGTGGTGCGCCCAAAACCTCTCTCAGGCTTCTTGATTCCATTCAGAAGAGGGCAGTTAGGTTAATTAATGATCTCTAACAGAGTCTCTTCACTCGCTGTCTCATAGACATACTGTTTCTGCTGCATGCCTCTTCTACAGATAGTTCCACGGGCACTGTTCTTCTGAATTGGCTTCTATAATTCCCACTCTCTCTTTCAAAACAGCCAACATGCATTTACTGTCCAACTTCAAACCCACAGAACCAACTTTTCATCTTCCTCGTTTATTTATTCAACTGCCGTTTTCTGGAACAACCTTCCTTCATACGTATTTCCTGAAAATTACAGTCTACAGAAGTTCAAGTCCGATGTCAACAAATATCTTCTTTCGTCTTCTTAACTCCAACTCAAGCACGGTACTAAGCACTATAGGTTCTAATACCTCTCGTGTTTGAGTTTTAAATTAAAAAAAACGATAAAATAAAATTTGTAAAGTTATAAGCCGATAAGTGTGCTGAGTTGAAGAAAACTTTCAAAATCTCGAAAAAATTGCGAAGGAAATATGAAGAGAAATGTAAGAAACGTATATTATTGGAAAGAAAAATTCCAAAGTTCAACGTGAATTCAACTTGAAGTACATTTGTACATCGCCCACTATTGTGGGCAACACTTGTGTAGCTTTAACCTTTGTAAGAAACATCGATAAATAAAATTATACTTCGCTTATGAAAATTTGAAAACTGAGGTGTGTTTCCAAATTGTAACTTCTGAATTCGATGTTGGATTAATCGATTCACCACCATGAAATTATTGATAATGCATTTGACCTTCTCTGTCGAAAAATGCTACCATCAATTTTACATTTAGTCTCAGTTACACCAGCTTGAGTTTCTGCACAAATTGGGTGCAAATGGCCACTCATCCAGTTATCAGATAAATCGACCACAGATCAAAAAAAAAATAAACTTACAGACACAACATGTCTTGACGTACCATAACCTAAATTGTTTTGGCGCTTAAGCACATACACATATGATTTCATTTATCTATATTTTTTGGACATTAAATTGAAGAAGATGTTGAGTTAAAGTGTACGACAGGCGACTCCATTGAGAGGGATTTCCAATGCAAATATAACACCAAACATCCAAAGTAAACTCCATGAATATAATTTGCATTTTGCTTAATGGAAAGTCGTGTCGTTTCCATAACAGTCTTTCAAAAGTACAATTTTAATGAAATCAGCAATTAATAGAAATTAGAAAGGAGATTTTTGTGTAAATCGGCAAAATTTTATATTTCCATTGGCCGAATTAATTATGCATTGATTTAACGTACATTTTTCAGCATAACAGCGCATTAATAAGAATATTAATTTAGTTTCATAAACGAGGTGAATGTCTTTGTACTTAGAGAATATTTACCCAAGATTTATCCGCTCCTTGATCTCCGAAGAAAGGCCTCTTCTCAAAATTGCAATTCCCACAAATTGAGAAACAGGGACTTTACCAATATGGTAACTGCACGGGCTCTTGAATTTGGAAAGTTTTTCTAAAGCTGTCACGTAGTCAAGAACAATCACGTGAGTGCCATTCCGTACTTTGGAAAAGTCCACCTTTCCAGCGTCCCTCATTCCAGTGACGTTTTGCATTCTTCTCCACAATGTTTTGTGGAGATCAGTGTCAGCTGCCTGAAATTTTCATTAAACAAATTAGTTTTTGAAGAAAATTTTAATTAAAAATAATCCTATTTGCAAAATAAGAGTGGCGTCTTTTAAATTGTAATTTGTTGGACTTTGGGTGTAGAAATACTGCCATCAATAATAAGATATGTTTGCAGTTTGAATGGTTGCCATTAGAAGTCAAGACTCTCAACAAGCTCGTATTGCACTCCTATGACAGCATGAATATTAATAAATAATTTAATTTACACTGAGTGGTCGCATTACTGGGTACACCCTTCCTTTTTGTAATATGAATAGCACATTTGGTACAACCTCACGCATTCCCACTGTACATTATAAGAAATGTTGTCTAGTTTTACACTCTGAGTACTCCAAGTAAATACATCCCCCAAAAATGTTTATTCCATTTATTTTTATGAGGGTATCAAAACGTTTTCCTCCACCTGTCCTGGATGTCGAGCTTTTTAAATATATTTCTCTTTCTCTATGTAGTCACCACGCAAAGAGACACAACTCTCTCATCTTTTGCTGCACTTCCTTTTGCTATTTTCATAGACATGCAAACTTTGCATTTGAAACCATGCTTCTGTCACAAAAATTACCTCTGCATTTCTAAAAAAGATCATTCCAAGCAAAGATATTTTCAGCTGCAGAAAGAGAAAAAAGCCCGAAGGGGCCAAGTCAGTAGAAAAAGCCAGGTGTGGCAAGATATGAGTCCTAATTCAAGACAGGATAAACGTTTGCGACAGAAGGATGATCTGTTGCGATGTTATTAAACAACATAACGCTTTGCGGAGCATCACGCCTCGGCTTTCCAAAATTTCCACATGAAACCCCAAACACGAGAGGTATTATAACCTACAGTACTTAGTACCGTGCTCGGGTTGGAGGTTGAGAAGAGGAAAGAAGATATTTGTTGACATTGCACTTGAGCTTCTGTAGACTGTAATTTTCAGGAAATACGTATGAAGGAAGGTTGTTCCAGAAAACGGCAGTTGAATGAATAAATGAGGAAGATGAAAAGTTGGTTCTGTGAGTTTGAAGTTGGACAGTAAATGGATGTGCACTGGTGGAAGCACTGTTTTGAAAGAGAGAGAGCGGGAATTATAGAAGCCAATTCAGAAGAACAGTGCCCATGGAAGTAACTGTAGAAAAGGCATGCAGCAGAAACAGTGCGTCTATGAGAGAGCGAGTGGTGAGACTCTGTTAGAGATGAATCATTAATTAACCTAACTGCCCTCTTCTGAATGGAATCTAGAAGCCTGAGAAGGGTTTTGGGGGCACTACCTCACCCCAGATGTGGGAACAATATTCCATGGTAGGGCGGATTTGCGATTTATACAGAGTGAGCAGCTGTTTGGAAGAAAAGTAACGCCGACAGCGAAAGAGAAAACCAAGTCTTTTAAATGGAGAGGAAGCAATATTTGTAATGTGCTTGTGCCAAGAGAGATTAGAAGTCAGAGTAATCCCCAAAAGAGATATATCAACTTGCCTAGAAATCGGAGTGTCACTAAAGATAAGCATAGGAGCAGAAGAATCCTTTTTGCGAGATATAAGACAAGACTAAGTTTTAGAAGGATTGAAACCAACTAAGTTGTCTTTGCCCCACTGGAGAATTACCTGAAGATCGGCATTTAAGAATTGGTAGCAGATTTTCGAGAAGCTGAAGCTGATTGAGCAGGACAAGGTTTCTCAAAATGGAAAGTGGAATGCAATGTGCTATCATCGGCAAAACTATGGATAGGATTTCCAGTCAATGGAGGAAGGTCATTAATATACAAGAGGAAAAGAGTGGGGGAAAGAACTGAACCTTGGGGGGGCACCGGCATTAGTGGAGAAGTTAGAAGAGAGAGAGCCATTTACCATCACTCTCAATGAGCAGTCAGAGAGAAAACTGGATAACCAATTACTAAAAACAGTTGGCAAACCATAAGATGGAAGCTTGTTTAGAAGACCTTTATGCCAAACATCTTCGAAAGGCTTTGAGATGTCAAGCACAACAACTTGTGTTTCAACGAACCTTTCCATTATATTAGTCAATAAAGGGGTAACATAAGTCAGAATATCACCAGTGGATCGACACTGACGGAATCCATACTGGCGATCGTTGATCAGACGGAAGGTTTCTAGGTAGCTTAATAGTTGGCGGTTAATTGATTTCTCCATTACTTTAGAAAGAGTAGAAGTAATTGCAATGGGACGATAATTGGATGGGAGGGATTTGTCACCCTTTTTAGGAACTGGCTGGATATCAGCAAATTTCCAAGCAGAAGGAAAAACACCTTTGGAATAAGAAAGTGAAAAAAGGCGGCAAAGAATAGGAGTAAGTTCAGGAGCACAGGTTTTGAGAACAAGTGGCGAAATACCATCGGGACCTGGAGCTTTCCTACCATGAAGATTAGTCAAAATCCTTCTGACATCCTTTTGACGAAGGACCACAGGAGGCATTGAATGGAACGTGTTGGAAATAGTGGGAGATGTTTTACCAAGATCATTAATACATGAGTTGGAAGAAAAATGGGATGCTAGCAGCTCAGTTTTATCCTTGGCTGAAGTGACAACAGAACCATCAGGTTTGGGGTTTGGACAGAGGTGGGAGGAGAGATGGGAAAAAGTTGCGGCCAATTTTCCGATGTCTTGCCAAAGCTATTGGCAAGACATCAGAATGGTCGGCTACAATTAGGGCAAGAAGCAAGTTTTCTACACTTAGCCTGTTCAAACTCTAGTTTGGACTGATTGATAACTGCTTTACAATTGTTGCGAGCTTTGGTATAGGTAGAAAATGAAACTGAAGAATTAGAAACAAGCCAATTACGAACGTTCTTATCTTGAACAGCCTTAGCACATTTATTGGAAAACCAAGTTTTAGATAAAGGACGAGATTTTATAGTGGAGTGTAGGATAAAGGATTCCATTCCTGCAAGAATAATTTACCTGACACGATCTGAGCAAACGTTGACATCAGAAGTTTTGAAACAGTAATCCGACCAAGGAAAAGAAGAAAGGAAATCTCGCAGGTCATCCCATTTTGCATTCTTGTAATGCCAAACAACATGAGGTTGGGAATAGATAAAGGCTGCAATGGAGCCTTTATCTATTCCATTTATAATTAGATAAAGGCTCTCTCCAATGGAGCCCTTATCTCATTAGATAAAGGCTCTCTTCTCCAATGAAGCCTTTATCATGATAAAGGCTCCATTGGAGTGGAGACAATCACCAAGTTGTGAAGTGAGGTGCCTAAAGGACCTCTCATTTAGACCATGTACTTAGAAGGGTTGTTTGTGAGAAAAAGATCAAGCGTTTTGGCTGTATGATTAGGATTGTCCGGTATTCTTGTAGGTAAATGAACAATCTTTGCAAGGTCATTAGTAATTGCAAACGCCTCAGCATCTCGACCAGATGGGTCGGTGTCTTTAGAAAACGGAAGCCAGTTGGAGTTGTGAACATTAAAATCACCAAAGAAAATTGCCTCACTGTTCTGAAAGTAGGACTGGAGAAAGTCAAGTTGCAAAAAGAGAGCAAATCAAAGCGCTCCAAGTGATTAGTGGAATTGGGAGAACGGTAGAGACAACAGATGAATTTAGTTTCTCTAGTGATATGCTTTGAGGGTGGCACACTTCTCTAAGTAACCCGTGAAAATATTCTCAGTTTTATCCAAGAAAATTATCAGCAACGCAACATCTTCCCGGCAGATGAGTGCACTCTGATGAGTGCACACAAAAACAAAACATATTTTGTTTTTGTGTCTGCCATTTTTTCTCTCTAAAGACATGACAACAAGCTAGTAATCCATCATGCTGAGACCGTATTCATAAAGTGTAAAGTGTGTTTAGGGTCAAACGGCACCAGGGGTTTCCACCATCTCCGCGTTGCTTTCATTGTGGGTGAACCAGTTCGCTGGGAAATGCCAGAGATTTAAAAGTGTATGGATATTGTGTACGTGTAGTGTCATGTACCGTTGCTCATCTGGTCGTTTAGCCGCTGTACCCCTACTGAGGCCCAACGTTGCCCCACTTTCTCCCCGTGGAGGCAGACCAGGAAACACCAGTAGACTAAGATTTACTCTGGCAGGTCCTGCCGCTTAATTTCCTGAGATTTCGGCGGCTAGGACCTTTAAAAAAAAAAAGAAATATATATATATATATATATATTTGGTAAATTCGATGAGGAATAACGCTAAATTTCTGAAAGGCCGAGTGTATGGGCGAAAAACGTAATCTGGAGATGATTAAATCAATTCCGACGTGTAGGGCATTCCCTTGTGTATGTGCAGGCAGAGTGGGTGGGGAGACTGAAGTCTGGGGGGGAAAAGACAGAAGTATGGAGTCGAGAGAGCAGGCAACCCCAAGTCGCAGTGGGGCATGCCCATGCCCCACCAGAAGGGAAAGTGGGAATGGCGAGGAGGGGGGGAGAAGACAGTAAGACCGTCTCCTCCCCCCCCACCGGGAATAGGGATATTAAAGATGAAGGAGGCTAGGGTGTCCTCTTCAAGTCGCCAAATGTCGTTTGGCAGCTGCGCTGCGTTAAGTCTCTTTTCTTCAGTGTCGAGTCGATTTCAGTCCAGTCGCTCATGGGGTAAGCCCCGTCCTTGTGTTTTTCACTTTCTTGTCTCAAGGTTTTTCTCTGTAGTAACTCCATTGGATGGTATTTTATGGTCTTGTATAGTTTAACTTGCGGTGGTCTTTCGTCAGACACGATTTATGGTAATTAGCAGTTTTCTCCTCTCGAAGAGGTCCTGCGCATATTGAGAAAGTGCTCTGTATTCCTCTTCTGTGTCAATGAAGTGGGATTCCAGTCCTTTTGGAAGATAGTGTATCTTTGTGATCAGGATACCTCTGAGATCTTCATATTCTCGGCAGTCGTACACCAAGTGATTCCAGTTCTCGACCTCCCCACACGTGCAGTCGGGGTCGTCAACAAGGCCGAACCCGAGAAGCTTCTCCTTAAAGGGGCCATGACTAGTAAGGAGCGAAGTCAAGTGCTTTCCCGGAAAGTACCAGGCCGGTTGCTTGGAGTATATTTTGCTGAGGTCGGGGAGGAATTATCTTGTAACTTCTCCTTTTGTTGTATCGGTCCATCTTTGTTGCCACTCCCGAAGTAGGTAGGCCGGCAATCGGACTTTTTCTGTTTTAGTACTACTCGCTGGGTCAATTATGAAATCCTGGAAGGTGGCAGCAGCCCCCCGGCATGCAGGAAGAGCAAGCCAGCTTTTACAGTCTCCAAATCGAGGGGAAGCGCTCCAGCAAGCATCTGCAACGCTGGTGTGCTTACTGTTCTGCATGCTCGTGTGGTTGTTAATAAAATAGTCCTTTGTATCATATCCAGAGTTCTCCTATTGACTGCAAGCGTTGTTTTGCTGTACCACACTGCAGCAGCATAAGTTATCGCAGGGATGAAGGTTGCCTTATAATACAACATTAGTGTTGTTGTGTTTTTAATCCCCAGTCTTTTCTCGTAACCCTCGCCATCAGTGCCGAGTAACTTATATCTTCGTCCTTATATATTGTAGGTGAGGTTGAAAGGATAAGTTTTTGTCTAGGATAACTCTTAGATATTTCATTTGGTTGACAAGTTTAATGGTCACACCTTTTCTATTTTAATTTGGGGTGGGCGCCGTATTTATTCATAGTGAAATCATTGTGAATTATGCTCTCCACTGATGCATAGCTTATCTCAGCCTGAGCTGTTCAATTTTCATGATGAATTCAGCAGCGCGAGATATGAATGGCCGCCCATAACTTTCCTCATTATGGACGCTCTCCTGGCCGCACTTGAACTATCGCCACCAGCGTTTTATTAAGTCTTCGATCGATAGTTATCCCCAGATACCGTAGCCACATCTCCATGGACAGTGCTTGGCAATTTGCCTTGCAAAACAGGAATTTGACAACGGATCGATATTCAACTTTATCCGCGATGAGATTCTGTGGCACATTCAGCTCGATAACAAAAGGAATAAGACTTAGAGCAATGAAGCTTCTGGCATATATTACAGTGAATAGTCATCTATTGAGTCATCTATGAGAATGTTCATAGAATACACACAATAAGGACAGAAGAGGAAGTATTTTGATATCCTCTCGTGAGTTTATAGATAGTGTAATAAAGAAATAAAAAGCCTACGAACCCGAAACATATTTTCGAATACTGTATCTCTCCAAACCAAAGGAATCATGTCTGGCTTGTTACACACGTCTTCAAGGCTATCAACTTCAGGGACAATCTTCCTGTCAGCCAGTTGGGATGTCAGCAAACCTCTGAACACATTCATGATTGTAACAACTGCACAGAGCATCCACACGAAGTTAAGGATGTGGCTTGGAATTCCATACCTCGTGCTTTTTCTCGGATCTGCTTTCCCTGTTCATAATCAAGAAATTAATCCTTGTTTGAACATTATTTATTTAGTTATTTTTATGATATCAGACAACTGTTGAGTTTGCATGTATAACGGTAAAAATTAAAGATAAATTCGAGCTTAAGTTTTACGTGGAACCTTTATTAAAAGTAGACATGAAACCACTTTTGCACGATTAATTCAAAATTTATATTCAACATATCAAATGATTTTGTATATACAGTCGTGTACTAATTATTTATTTTTAATGTCGGATTCAGCGAAAGCCTGTTTTTCTTTAAACGATGTGGCCAGTGCTAATATTTAAATATAATTTTTCACTCCAAGAAGTATTAGTTCACTAGGGTTAGGATTTATGTTGTGAACTGTGCAAGGACATGCATCTTCGCTTATTAGAAGTACAAACTGATCAAGGACCACGTCCCGATGAATTACAGCAAAGAGAACTCTGTTTGGAAGCACATGAAGATCTGCACGTCCCTTCACAACTATTCCAGTCCAGGCTGTTTAACTACTCACCTCACACTTGTCTCTTTTCACTAATAGCAATACGAGAAATTAATTTCGGATTTATTTGTGAGGATCACCCGTTGTCCCCTGCTCCAGTAAACATGGCGTAATTACCAATTCAAAACTCGTTTTTTATACCACAAGGGAAGGCACAGTTCGTTATCATCATTAATAAAGGCATACGTTGTGAACTCTTCCATGAAAGACATACTGAGTAAAAACCCTTCCCGTTGAAAGAACTTTGCAATATCAATAGGAATCTTCAGTACACCTAAAGCAACAAGAGAATCAATGTAAAATGAGGCTTACCTTGGGACAAAAGAAGGTCCACGTAGTTCAATCCATTTGCCACCCATCTGTAGTAGAAATTGGCCTTTGACGAACTCTCAGATTGCTGCAACTTCTCAATGACCCCGCAGATCACAGTAATAAGAATGAGGGCCACAAGTAATAGAATCCACACCTGAAACAAATTCTTCACGATTCACACTAGTACATTATACTATAACGTACTGCCTAGAGCTAATTGGCAATGATACAAGCTAATTGGCAATGGTACAAGTAAACACATGGGTTGTGTTAGGGTAGCTAAGAATAGAAACAGGTGCATGTATACCTGCGTGTACACCAATGCTAGGAGTTTGGTAAATAAATTTGATGAATTTGAGGTATTGCTCAAAACATCAAAGGCAGATATTGTTGGGATATCAGAGACGTGGTGTCACACAGATATAAGTAATGCGGAACTGGAATTTGGGGAATACAATGTGTATAGAAAGGATAGACAGGACAGGAGGGGAGGAGGGGTTATGCTATTAATTAAGAAACACATAAAGTCCAAGGAAGTGAAGCCAGTCGACATCGATGGACAGGGCAGCGTCGAGTCAGTTTGGTGTGACATAAGCATAGGGAAATCAAAATTGAGAGTAGGAGTGTGCTATAGGCCTAATGACTCTGATGAGTATAATAAGATATTGTACAGGGAAATAGAGTGGGCCAGTAAATCAGAGAGTCTTATAATGGGGGACTTTAATTTCCCAGATATTGACTGGAATTTGTGGGTTGGTCACTCGCACACTAGCAAGGCTTTTGTGGATTTATTGGATGATTGTTTTCTACATCAGCATGTTCGTGAGGCAACGAGAGGGAGCAATACTCTTGATCTGATTATCAGTAGTGATTCCTCATGCATTAAGAACCTGCAGATAAATGAACCACTAGGTGGCAGTGATCACAGTGTGTTGAAGTGGGATTTACTCAAGGAGGTAACTACCATCAGAGGTAAAGGGAAGGGTTTTTGTTTTCGTAAAGGCGACTATGATGGTCTGAGACAGTATTTAAATTCTATACAGTGGGACCAACTGATGATGTTACCAACAGCAAACTCAAAATGGGAAGCATTCAAGGAACTAATCTTGGAGGCTACCAGGCTTTACATACCAACTAAGAAATATTGTTCAAGGTTTAGGCCTAAATGGTTGTCAGATGAACTAATGAGACATGTGGCAGAGAAGAAAAATGCATGGGATACATACAAATTAATGGGTGACATGGAAGCCTATGATAGATATAAGATGGTCTGTAACCAAGTCACAAAGGAGATTAGGCAGGCAAAGGCAGACTATGAAAAATCCTTGGCAAAGGATGCAAAGAAAAACAGAAAAGAGTTCTTTACATACTTGAACTCGAAAAGGAAAGGGATGAATCAGATTGGTCCACTGGATATTGATGGTTCAACAGTTGAGGATCCTGCTCAGGTGGCTAACAATCTAAACGAGTATTTTGCATCTACATTCACGCATGAGGAGTTATTCAGGAAGGAGAATGATGTAGGTAAAGTAAACATTGGCAGTGAGCTGGATAATTTTGTAATAACTGAGAGGAAAGTGGAGGAGAGATTGTTGGGGATAAACATAAAAAAGGCACCTGGGGTGGATGGGATCTATCCAGTTATATTAAAGGAGGCAGCAAAGGAAGTAAGCAAACCCTTAGCCATAATTATGAGAGCTTCCTTGGACTCAGGGGAGGTACCTATGGACTGGAGATGTGCAAATGTGACCCCAATTCACAAAGGAGGTTCAAAGGCTGACACAAGTAATTATAGACCTGTTAGTTTAACTTCTGTTCCAGGTAAATTAATGGAGGCACTGGTTAAAGAAGCACTGCAGGATCATCTAGACAAGAATTCAGTTATAGCTCAGACGCAGCATGGTTTTGTTAAGGGCAGGTCTTGCCTGACCAATTTGATTGGATACTATGATGTAGTCACAAAAGAACTGGATGCAGGGAATAACTTTGATATTATATATTTGGATCTTAGAAAGGCTTTTGATACTGTTGCACATGGAAGACTGCTGCACAAATTGGAGCAGTGTGGCATTGGAGGCAAATTGCTGCTATGGATAAGGGGATGGTTGAGTGGCAGAAGACAGAGAGTGGTAATCAATGGACACTGCTCAACGTGGACTAATGTTATTAGTGGAGTTCCTCAAGGTTCAGTGTTGGGTCCGTTGTTGTTTTCGGTGTTTATGAATGATATTGATGATGGGATATCAAGTTTAATGTCCAAGTTTGCAGATGATACAAAGGTTGGCAGGGTCGTTAAGGACAATACTGACGCTATGCTGCTGCAACAGGATCTGGACAGGTTGAACAGATGGGCTGAGAGGTGGCAAATGAGGTTTAACATCGACAAATGTAAAGTGCTGCATATGGGAAACAGTAACCCCGGAGCAACGTATCAACTCTGCGGTACTACACTGACAGTGGTGGAGAATGAAAAGGACCTGGGGGTAATTGTGCAGGCAGATATGAAGTTCTCTGAGCAGTGCAGACGAGCTGCAAGAGTAGCTCATGGTGTCTTGTCAATGATATACAGGAATTTTTCTAGCAGGGATAAGGAGGTGATTATTCCCTTGTATAAGGCAATGGTAAGGCCACATCTTGAGTACTGTATACAGGTCTGGAGGCCTCATTTCAAGAAGGATGTAGAGCTGCTGGAACGGGTACAGAGAAGGGCAACAAGATTAGTAAATGGAACAAAGGGTTGCTCTTACGAAGAAAGGCTTAAGTTTTGCAAATTACAGAGTCTGGAGACTAGGCACCGGCGAGGTGATCTGATAGAGGTGTATAAGGCTTTGAATGGTTTGAGCATGCTCAATGCCAATGGGATTCTTCATCTTTCTCAGAATAATCACCTCAGAGGGCATAAATTCAAATTGAGGAAGGACGGATGTCGGATAGATGTGCGGAAATTTGCCTTTGGCCAGCGGGTGGTTGGTTGGTGGAACCGACTTCCATCACTGGTTGTTGAAGTTGATAGCCTAAACAAATTTAAAGCTCAACTGGACAGGTATTTCGAACGAACGGAGGGGTGAAATGGGAGTGGGTTTTTTTTTTTTTTTTTTTGTTTTTTTTGGCTGATGCTGAATAAGCTTGCTTTCTTGCATCATATGCCTCTGCTAATGCTAATGCTAATGCTAATGCTAATGCTAATGATATATAGATTATTACTTTGAAAGAGGTTTCTTTACTTGTCCTTTGTTTTTAATAGATAAAAAACTGATAATTAGAAATGAGAACAGGGAAATTAATTATTGTATCCCTAAGAGTCGAACAGTTTCACTCACCTGATTAGAAAATGTGCTGAAAAGTGAGTGCAAATCTGAAAATCGTTCCACAGTCCTCCCTATGAAGACCCATTCTTTGTTTAGTAATGGATGGGTGAATTCTCCTACAAGATGGCGCTCATACATTGGAAAGAATGCTGCAACACTAATGTCAGCTCTCTTAAACACGAAAAAATAAAAGAAATACTTTGCTCAAAAATTAATCTTCATTTCTCCAAAATAATTAAGTCATATATACGTATAAAATTTATTTAACATAATTATACTTTAAAGAACCATTCATTTAATATAATTTTATTAACTTTAATGATTAATATATATTTGTACTCTTAGGACACCAAGTGCACCCTGCCATGTTCCATTTTTCCTGGACATACATGTATATACAGTACATCCGGGAAAAATGCAACGTGGCAGGGTGCACTTGGTCTCCTAAGAGTTGCCGGTATACCTCTCAAGTGAAAGTGAAATTCTTTAGTCCATACGCATCAGGATCATGTTAAGCAAACAACACCACCTGTCTGGATAAGTTTTGTTTTGAAGCTGTGATTAACAAAGTTAAATTTTGTGTGGCCACCAAATACGTAGTCTTCACTTCCAGTTATTTTGCCAATTATGGAAGGGGCAACTCGTTTTAAAAATGCAGATATCTGCAGATTATGCAAAAAAGAAACTAACAAAGAAAACAAAGCTGCATACATTAAATGCTCCAAATGCAAATTCGAAATTTGCCAGAGCTGCTCAGGCCTTTGCCACATAAGCCTAAAAAATTATCAAGCGCAGCCCGCGCAAAATTCATTGCATACTGCTGCAGAAAACGGCCGGAGAATGGCAAGGGAGCCCTTCCCACTCAGCCTTGAGTTCCACTCCCAAACTGCTGCTTCACTCTCACTTGAAGCCGCCTTGCCCACTACAGAGTAGTAGAAGGCTGCATGTCAGTGACAGCCAGGTATATTCCACCCAGTTTGATAACCGAAGCCACGCTGAAGCTGTTAACCTAGGAGAGCTTACTATCCACGTTGATGGACTGTGAATGTAAATGGGCGGCAGAACACTGCAAATGGACAACGCCTGGAAGGCCTCCTGGCAAACTCGACTATGAGTCATTAACCAACCGAACAATCCTACCACCTTCTCAAACACCCTATAGGAGGCCACTATTGATATCACTATGGCCTCAAGGAACATTGTCGGCAAAATTTACAACTGGAAGGTCAACGAGGCGTGGACTACATCGGATCACAGGGTTATTTCCTGCCAGCTAAATCGATCTCTAGCTAGACCCCCAGCCATACGAGTCATGTTAAATAGTTATGCAATTGAAAAGGCGAACTGGGACATCTTCAGACAACCCTAACTAATGAGACCAAACCCCACCTACTTCCCAACAACGCAGATGCTCTCCAAAGACAAGTCACTGATCTGATCACAACCGCCTGCAACTTGGCAATCAAAAGGAAAAACCTTGCCCCGGGCGCAAAGCCCTGGTGGAGCCCAGAGCTGCATTGGTTGCGCCGAGAAGTCATTATAAGAAGAAAGACTTTCCAGAGTTCCCGGAGGACCTGGCCGGCACGTAAAGTGGAGGCGCTCAGACAGAACTACAGGGAATTGCGAAACCGGTACACGGCCCTGATCCGCAAGCGAAAACAAGACTCCGGGCAACACCTGGTCACCACCACTGGCAATACCGACCCCTGGGGAGTGGTGCACAAGATCATCACAAACAAACTACCCAGGGGAGAGGTCACCACTGCAACCAAGTCATTACAAGGTACGGAAGCAACCACCTGGCAGCAATCCACAACAAACATTTTAGATGCCATCCTACAACCAGCAACAAACCCAATCACTCAGGAACAAAAATCCCTCTGTGCAGAGAATGAGACTTATCATACTGAAGAGCAGGAATCTCCCTTTGACTTAGGACAACTACAAACTGCTGCGTCCCTAATCAAAGATAGGAAATGTCCAGGACCGGACCTGCTGGAGCCGGAGATTATAAAGAAAACAGTGGAGTGTACCCCCGAATTAATACTTCATCTATTCAATACCTGTCTACGTGATGGTCACTACCCAACAGATTGGAAGTCGGCCATCGTAAAACTAATCCTAAAGAACCCAACGAAACCACCTGAACTCCCGAACTCCTACCGTCCCATCGCTCTCCTGTCAGTACTTAATAAACTCTATGAAAGGCTACTCTACTACAGACTTCTCAAACACTACAACAATGCAAACGTGGCTTCTCACAGACAATTTGGATTCAAAACGGGGCACTCCACTGTGGATGCACTCCGCAATCTCCTTGAAGCAGTAGGATTTACCCAAAAGAAATACTTTCTGGTCATTGCTGTCGACATTGCTGTGGCGTTCGACTCACTTTGGTGGCCGAGCGTCCTAGGCAGGCTGCGCCAACCAAAGCTTCCAGTAAACCTATATAACTCAATCAAAAGCTACCTTTCCAACAGGACAATCACTGTCAATGCTCCATATATGAAAATCACAAGACAGATCTACAGAGGATGCCCACAGGGCTCGGTTCTGGGCCCATTCTTGTAGAATCTTGTCCTTGATGAATTCCTTGGCATGGTCCTGGGAGAGGTCACCTCTCAGGCCTATGCAGATGATCTTATTATCACCGTTACCGGCGATTCTAGGGCACGACTGGAGACTTTGGCGAATAATGCACTACCTTTAGAACTTCATGATATCGTTACTACGCCCCATAAATGCTACTTTACCACTTTGATTTACAAAAGATGCAATTTATCTCTGTTCTGGCGGATGAATATATTTTGCTTTTCATAATGCGAGTTATGCGGCATAGTCCCTTACGGATGGAACAGTCACAATTCAGTGATCACTGAGTGTATATTTGCGGTCAGTTTTGACAAATACATTCCCCTGATTGCCATTGAAGAGTAAGGATTCTGTCATGGCAACTTCTTTTACAGGAGTGAGACTGAATTCCTACTTGTTTGCTTTACAATCGTTGTGCTCTACATCTTGCCAAGGATTAGCATAACTTAATGGGGCTTACAAAAGTTTCTTTTAGTAGGTCTTTCTGCCGTATCTAGATAATGAACTTAGTGTCAAGGCCTGGACATTGTTATCGAATTGCACATTTTTCCAATAAAATTATTTTATCTAGGTGATCTGTGCTTATTCATCTGTAATTCAATCTCGTTTTGTCTGTGTTGTATCTGCTTCCTCCCAATACCTTGAAAGACCTCATCGAATAGGCAGTGACCCTGAATTACCTCGGTGATCTCCTTGTGTCTGAACTCTCAGAGACTGAGAGATAAAGGAACGTCCGCGAGGATCTCGTGACCACGTATATATATTTTTGATTGTATCTAGCATTTTCTTGAACTAGGATCTACCCATATTCAAAATGGATCCATGTGCAATCTGTATGTTATTCATTGACCATGCTGGCAGGTATCATTGGCTCCTTCTTAGATTCACCTCTCTCAGAAACGTCATTTGACTATTTCCCAGGTCACTAGAGTTCAGTATCGAAGCCGATTGCATCTCTTCCTGAAGGACTGTACTCTGTCTTTATGGTGAAGATACCATTCCAGTTCGGTCCAATTCTAAACAGAATTTCCTTATTGTTTTCTTTTTGTGTAGCTGTGTCCAGTAAAAGAAGAAGGAGATAACTTAATGATTAAGCAAATCATAAAAGAAACACTAGAATTCAACAGTAAAAGAGACATCAATGCAACTAATTCTTCCACTTAATTTTGTTTCGTTGTATTAAATTTCTCCAAACATTCCTTAGCTACACTAACCTAATTTTGATAAACACCTTATTAGTTCCGGATCTGAACTGTTTTAACCTTCTGCTTGCACCTGTACTTAGAACTTCAAATCTAATACTGGAATTATTTTTATCAACTTACCTTGGCATTAATTAATCCGACTAGTCCGGTAAAACGTCCATTAGGCAGCATTCTACCATAATCTTCATACGGTTTAAACTTGTAACTGCGAATGAAATATTGAAAGAGTTCGTTAGCAGTACTAGACAGTTTCATTCATATTTCAATAGAATAATACTTTTAGTACTCACATATGTCACTCTTCTCTGACAGGAGTAAAGTGCATCTGGCGAGGAAAATGAAACCAATTGCATCAGAAAGGTGACACGAATCTCGTGGGTCAGTTTGTTCACCATTTCTAAAGGGTCTGCCCATTAGAAAGAGTTAATGAAGTTCTAGAGTGGTGCAATAATTTGGTTTTAAACAAGTTAAATGCCAGCGCTTGTTATTACGCGGAAATGGAAATTAAACTTTCCAAACACAACGTTACCAAGATCTTAGTGAAACCAGTTCCCTGTGTAATTTTAAAACTACTTCCTAGCGATATTTAATCATTCCCAATTGACATTGGGAACTGGTTTGTCTTGTATACAATTCAAACTTGCGTTTGAGTTCAGATTTGAGTCATGTCTTGAAGTGATCTGAAATGGTAATTCCATTGATGGTACCATATTCTCTCTTCATAGATATTTAAAATTGCTCTTGTAGTTTATTTATGAAATTTCCCACCAGATAAAGAGAAAGGATCTTAGCCACAGTAGCTAATTTCACATGTAAAAGATGTTTGTTTTGAAATATCGATGACTTAGGTCTAATAATTACGATAAGAATTAAATACCGTGAAACTTACGTCAAATTCATTGATTGAGAGAGTTTATCTATCAAATCCACAAATATTCCTCTTGTCCTCCTTGTTAATGAATCATAAGCTGCAAATTCTGTGGTCTATAACAAAAATAAATTGGCATAAATTAGAGTTCCAAAGATAGACTGCTCGAAAAAATTAACGAAACAGGTAGAAAAGATGGTGTAACTCGTGCAGATTGCGATGAATTGGGACAATGTTTGATATGGTGGTATACTATTGAATAACGATGAACTGAGGAGGGAGCAAGGAACGTCATATAAGTCTAAGGGACAATTATAAGGGTTGGTTAACAACTAATTACCAAAAATGTCACATTATTGAAGTCGATAAAAGATGCTCGAAAATATGTGACCTTATTTTCGACTATCTTGTACCGACTTCTGTAATGCACGGAGTATGATCCCATCATCGGCTAAATAGGCCCGACAGCTGTGAATCAAGCTCGATATAAGGGTGTCTGTAAGATTTTGTGGCAACAAATTCATTCTTCCACCAGCACAGACATAACACCAAGTAACCGAGCAGTTGGCTGTCTGAGTACAATGCGACGCCCAACGTCATCAGCCCGTGATCGATCGGATTTGTCTGCTGATCGTGCTGGGCACGGCAGTAGTTGAATATATTCAATATCAAGAGATTCATCCACCACTTGAGCTTTATGTGCAGTAGTGTTGTCGCGCACGAAAAGAAAATCTGTGCCAACTTCACGCTAAAAAATCTCACTTGAGGTTTGAGGATCTGTTCTCGGTACCTCTGAGTAGTTACAGTACTCCTATCAAAAAACATGAAGAGATATACGACCGCTGATCATTATTCCGCCCCCAACTGAGAACACCTCCTCCATCATAAATATCCCTTTCTCTGATACTCGAGGAATATTACCGTCTTCTTCGTTATCTCCAGATGAAATGACATCTAGAAACTGTTTGTAGGCTAAATCGGGACTCAGCAGAGAACAGAACTGCTCCCCATTTGTCAGGGCTCCAAGTTCCATGTTTATGGTACCAGTTTCGACGAGTTCTGCAGTTTTTTGGGGGTAATGAGAGACAAACTACTGGCTTTCTTTAGTAGAAGCCACATGATTTGAGCCTTCTTAACACAGTCCGTTTGGAAATGTTTTCACTTGTAGCCAAAGCAACCTCAAGAGGCAGTTTATGACAGGCCATTATAGAGTTCTGTCTTGCTGTTAGAGCCAGATAGCAGTCTGTTCTGGTTTATTTAACCTTTTGGTGACCTTGGTCAGTTCTTCATGTAATGATTCCTGTCTCCTGAAACTGCTTCCATAGTGCTGGAAGTACATTGTGTGACAAATAAATCTGCCAGCTCCGCCTGCAAGGGGCCGTCTTCAAAATGTGCAACAGCCCGCCATCTTGGCCTGGCTATAAATTTAAATTGGGTATCTTTAAAGAATCTGTTAAGCTGTTTGTGCCACTGTTCATTGATTGAGCATTAGAGCTCTGGTTCATAGTATTTAAAGGCATGTATAATTTATATTATGCGCTCCACTGTAAGGTGGTAGATCGATTTCCATTAGATGCTGCGAATCTGCATGCCAGGATGCCTATTATAAGAAATACTCGCCTTCATCCTTTCATCGTCTGTCGAATATTCAATCGAATGTCATCGTTCACGTAGTAAATTCATGAAATTATATTCAAATTGTCAAGCGAGAATCCCCATTATAATTTATAAAACGAATAATCAGCAGGCATTCTAAGGTTCATTAGTATCATTTTAAAACATTCTTATGTAAAAGACAATTTTTTGTACAAAGTGAAATAAAACAAACTTACAGCGTAGTATATCCGCAAATGTGAAGAAGGAGAAGAAGATCGCATTGCTGCTCAAAACTGTACTGAAGTAACCTGCAATGATTAAATACGCAATTTTAAGAAAAATGTAGGAAAAGAAAAACAAACCTCTGAAAAGTTTGTAAATGCATGGTTGGTCATTGAATCAACCTTTACTATTTTTCATCTCTTACATTTGGTAACGTTCGTGGTAATATTTTGTCTTTAATTCCTTTCAAATAGTAAGCTCTTCAACTCATCTAGAATGTTGAGGACTTTGTTTACATGTATATCACTGCACAAATATTACAGGGTTCTTTATTACCATCACGGTTATTGCAGTTTTTGAGTGAAAGGGCGTTGGTCCATATGAATTCCTTCTGCAAAGTCAAACTAGCGAACCAGTAATAGTACTAAACAATTCTAAGGAGATTGCATGAAAGATTTACTTCTAGTCCTTCTTCCTGAGCTTAAATTCTCCCTTTTGAAAGGTCATGGCTTTTAAAAGATTGAGGAAACTATTCAGGTACAATTAGTAATTCTTAAAGAAGCCTCCCAAGGATGCTTCTGCTGTAGAAGTTGCAGAAACCTTGGAATAAGGTTTCTGCCAACTTCTTCTTTTTGGAAAATGTAAAGCCAAGTGTGTTGGCAAGCTTAGAAAAGCATTGACCCAGTTTTAGATCTCAAATCTTGGTAATCTGATAAACAATCATACAGGAAATGAAAAATAGCGAAAATTAAAATCAAATACCATTCTCGTCAACTCTGAATTTGTTTTTATTTAAATCTTCTCTGTAATATAAAAATGGCTTACCGAATGATAAATAACGCAGTTTGGTATTTCAGAGAATTAACAGCACTGGCACACTGTGGTACTCTCAAAACTACTTAACTTCCTCGTCTCAGCTCAGTACCAAATAAATGCAAATGTTCCAAAGGATAAACATCGTATAAATGACGTTCAGATAATGTGCGCATTGCCTCAAAGTTCACCAATCAAATAATTGAAAGGATGTTTTCTTCTTTGAATATCGAAGTATCCAATTGCAAAACTAAGGAATATTTGAATATTTTAAATAAAGAAACTGGCCAATCACGACGTTCCTGAAATTTTTCAATTTGCGTTGTTTGGTGATGTCGGATTAATATCGTCTTTTGTTTAATGTTTTCTATAATATACTTTATTCTAATACGTTTATTTTGATATTTTATTTAGAAGAAAATTTAAGAGAAAACGTGGAAATGTATTGCATTTAAAATCTATAAACAATCCCCAGATATTAAAGATTTACGCAACCGAAGTGCTCTTCCAATGAAATATTTCTTAAAATAAATTGTTTTTATGAATTCGAAGTGGAGGTTTAGGAGCATCAGAGAACAATTGTATATTGTTCTGGATATATGTATGGTCGCTTTTCTGTTTACTCGACGATCGTGGTGCATTATTCTGGTGCATTATTATCGTGGTGCATTATTCTGTTAATTATAAAAAAATCAGTATTTCTTTATATTTCAGGGCAGATTTAAATAAAAACAAATTCAGGGTTGACGCGCATGGAATTTGATTTTAATTTTCGATATTTTTCATTTCCTGTATGATTCTTTAGGGTTGAATTTGAAAGTGTCTGCAATCAGTTCTGCCCAGGGACGATAGGAGGGAGTATATGATGAGAGCCTTGTCGATCAATTCGGCCCTGGAAAGATTGTGCAAGGCTCAAGGGGGTAGAATGTTTTTCAGTCTGGTCAGTGCTTGTTAACAGGAGAGACTGCTTCTACAGGGATGGGATACACTTAAATAGAAAGGGTGCAAGAATGTTTGCTGATGCTATCGAGGCAGTGTTAGGTGGGTCGGAAAACTGTTAGCTTGGGGGGAGACAAGGATTAATAGATTAAAAGTAGCTACTGGCAGAGGGGAAAGTGATTCTTGCACTGCTTCTATTGAAATTAGCAGCAGCCTGAAAAACAAGATGCAGGATATTTCAGAGACTGCTGGGAATCATTGGGGTACAAACAAACACATGGGTTGTGTTAGGGTAGCTAAGAATAGAAACAGGTGCAGGTATACTTGCGTGTACACCAATGCTAGGAGTTTAGTAAATAAATTTGATGAATTTGAGGTATTGCTCAAAACATCAAAGGCAGATATTGTTGGGATATCAGAGACGTGGTGTCACACAGATATAAGGAATGCAGAACTGGAATTTGGGGAGTACAACGTCTACAGAAAGGATAGACAGGATAGGAAGGGGGGAGGGGTTATGCTATTAGTTAAGAAACACATAAAATCCAAGGAAGTGAAGCCAGTCGACATCGCTGGACAGTGCAGTGTTGAGTCAGTTTGGTGTGACATAAGCATTGGGAGATCAAAATTGAGAGTAGGAGTGTGCTATAGGCCTAATGACTCTGATGAGTATAATAAGGAACTGTACAGGGAAATAGAGTGGGCCAGTAAATCAGAGAGTCTTATAATGGGAGATTTTAATTTCCCAGATATTGACTGGAATTTGGGGGCTGGTTACTCACACACTAGCAGGGCTTTTGTGGATTTATTGGATGATTGTTTTCTACATCAGCATGTTCGGGAGACAACTAGAGGGAGTAATACTCTTGATTTCATTATCAGTAGTGATTCTTCATGCATTAAGAATCTGCAGATAAATGAACCACTAGGTGGCAGTGATCACAGTGTGCTGAAGTGGGATTTACTCAAAGAGGTAACTACCATTAGGGGTAAAGGGAAGGGTTATTGCTTCCGTAAAGGTGACTACGAAGGACTGAGACAGTATTTAAATTCTATACATTGGGACCAACCGATGATGTTACCAACAGCAAATTCTTAGTGGGAAGCATTCAAGGAATTAATCGTGCAAGCTACTAAACATTTCATTCCTATTAAGAAATATTGTTCAAGGTTTAGGTATAAATGGTTATGAAATGAACTAATGAGACTCGTGGCAGAGAAGAAAAATGCATGGGATTCATATAAATTATCACGCGAGACAGAAACCTATGGCAGATATAAGCTAGTCTGTAACCAAGTCACAAAGGAGGTTAGGCAGGCGAAGGCAGATTACGAGAAATCTTTGGCAAAGGATGCTAAGAAAAACAGCAAGGATTTCTTCACTTATATAAACTATAAAAGGAAGGGGATGAATCCGATTGGTCCACTTGTTATGGATGGTTCGAGTGTTCATTCTCCTGCTCAGATAGCAAACAAAATGAATGAATATTTCGCATTTACATTCATACATGACGAGTTATTGAGGAAAGGGAATGCCAGAGATGTATTCAGGATGGGGAATGCCAGAGGTGTATTCAGGAAGGGGAATGCCAGAGGTGAGCTGAATGATTTTGTAATAACTGAGAGCAGAGTGGAGGAGAAATTGTTGAAGTTAAACATAAGAAAGGCACCTGAGGTGGATGCGATCTATCCTGTTTTTTTTTTTTTTTTTATGTGAACCCCAAACACGAGAGGTATTAGAACCTATAGTACTTAGTACCGTGCTTGGGTTGGAGGTTGTGAAGACGAAAGAAGATATTTGTTGACATTGGACTTGAACTTCTGTAGACTGTAATTTTCAGGAAATACGTATGAAGGAAGGTTGTTCCAGTAAACGGCAGTTGAATGAATAAACGAGGAAGATGAAAAGTTGATTCTGTGAGTTTGGAGTTGGACAGTAAATGGATGTTGGCTGGTGGCGGCACGTGTTCGGACTGTTTTGAGAGAGAGAGCGGGAATTATAGAAGCCAATTCAGAAGAACAGTGCCCATGGAAGTATCTGTAGAAGAGGCATGCAGCAGAAACAGTACGTCTATGAGAAAGCGAGTGAAGAGACTCTGTTAGAGATGAATCATTAATTAACCTAACTGCCCTCTTCTGAATGGAATCAAGAAGCCTGAGAGAGGGTTTAGCATTAGCATTAGCATTAGTAGAGGCATTTGATGCAAGAAAGCAAGCTTATGCAGCATCAGCCAAAAAAAAAAATAAAGTAAAATAAATAAATAGAAAATAACCACTTCCACTTCACCCCTCTGTTCGTTCGAAATACCTGTCCAGCTGAGCCTTAAACTTATTTAGGCTATCAACTTCCACGACAAGGGATGGAAGTCTGTTCCACCAACCAACCACCCGCTGGCTAAAGGCAAATTTCCGCACATCTATCCTACGTCTGTCTTTCCTCAATTTGAATTTATGCCCTCTCAGGTGATTATTCTGAGCAAGAGGAAGAATGCCATCAGCATTGAGCATACTCAAACCATTCAAGGCTTTGTACACCTCTATCAGATCTTCACGCAGGAGCCTAGTCTCCAGACACTGTAATTCGCAAAACTTAAGCCTTTCTTCGTAAGAGCACCGCTTTGTTCCATTCACTAATCTTGTTGCCCTTCTCTGTACTCGTTCCAGCATCTCTACATCCTTCTTGAAATGAGGCCTCCAGACCTGTATACAGTACTCAAGGTGTGGCCTGACCAATGCCTTATACAAGGGAATAATCACATCCCTGTCCCTGCTAGAAACATTCCTGTATATCATTGACAAGACACCATGAGCTATTCTTGCGCTCGTCTGCACTGCTCAGAGAACTTCATATCTGCCTGCACAACCACCTCCAGGTCCCTTTCATTCTCTACCACTGTCAGTGTAGTACCACAGAGTTGATACGTTGCTCAGGGGTTGCTGTTTCCCATATGTAGTACTTTACATTTGTCAATGTTAAACTTCATTTGCCACCTCTCAGCCCATCTGCTCAACCTTTCCAGATCCTGTTGCAGCAGCATAATGTCAGTAGTGTCCCTGACAACCCTGCCAACCTTCGTATCGTCTGAAAACTTGGACATTAAGCTTGATATACAATCATCAATATCATTTATAAATACAGAAAACAATAAAGGACCCAATACTGAACCCTGAGGGACTCCACTAATAACATTAGTCCACGATGAGCAGTGTCCATTGATTACCACTCTCTGTCTTCTCCCCCTCAACCACCCCTTTATTTATCCACAGCAGCAATTTGCCTCCAATGTCACACTGCTCCAATTTGTGCAGTAGTCTTCCATGTGCAACAGTATCAAAAGCCTTTCTAAGATCCAAGTATATAAAATCAAAGTTATTCCCTGCATCCAGTTCTTTTGTGACTGCATCATAGTATCCAATCAAATTGGTCAGGCAAGACTTCCCCTTAACAAAACCATGCTGTGTCCGAGCTATAACTGAAGTCTTGTCTAGATGATCCTGCAGTGCTTCTTTAACCAGTGCCTCCATTAATTTTCCGGGAACAGAAGTTAAACTCACAGGTCTATAATTACTTGTGTCAGCCTTTGATCCTCCTTTGTGAATTGGGGTCACATTTGCACATCTCCAGTCCATGGGTACCTCCCCTGAGTCCAAGGAAGCTCTCATAATTATGGCTAAGGGTTTGCTTACTTCCTTTGCTGCCTTCTTTAATATAACTAGATAGATCCCATCCACCCCCAGGTGCCTTTCTTGTGTTTATCTTCAACAGTTTCTCCTCCACTTTACTCCCAGTTATTTCAAGATTCTGTAGCTTACTGCTAGAGTTGAATACACCTCTGGCATTCCCCTTGCTGAATAACTCCTCATGCAAAATGTGTGAATGTCGATGCAAAATATTCATTTAGTTTGTTAGCTACCTGAGCAGGATCATCAACAGTTGACTCATCGATATCAAGTGGACCAATCTGATTCATCCCCTTCCTTCTAGAGTTTACATAAGTAAAGAACTCTTTGCTGTTTTTCTTCGCATCCCTTGCCAAGGATTTCTCGTAATCTGCCTTCGCCTGCCTAACCTCCTTTGTAACTTGGTTACAGATCAACTTGTATCTATCATAGGCTTCTGTGTCACGTGTTAATTTGTATGTATCCCATGCATGTTTCTTCTCTGCCATATGTCTCATTAGTTCATCTGACATCCATTTAGGCCTAAACCTTGAACAATATTTCTTAGTTGGTATATAAAGCCTAGTAGCTTCCAAGATAAGTTCTTTGAATGCTTCTTATTTTGCATTTGCTGTTGGTAACATCATCAGTTGGTCCCACTGTATAGAATTTAAATACCGACTCAGTCCATCGTAGTCGCCTTTACGAAAGTAATACCCCTTCCCTTTACCCCTAATGGTAGTTACCTCTTTGAGTAAATCCCACTTCAGCACACTGTGATCACTGCCACCTAGTGGTTCCTGTCTCTGCAGATCCTTAATGCATGAAGAATCACAACTGATAATCAAATCAAGAGTATTACTCCCTCTACTTGCCTCCTGAACATGCTGATGTGGAAAACAATCATCCAATAAATCCACAAAAGCCCTGCTAGTGTGTAAGTAACCAGCCCCCAAATTCCAGTCAATATCTGGGAAATTAAAATCCCCCATTATAAGACTCTCTGATTTACTGGCCCACTCTATTTCCCCGTACAGTTTCTTATTATACTCATCAGAGTCATTAGGCCTATAGCACACTCCTACTCTCAATTTTGATCTCCCAATGCTTATGTCACACCAAACTGACTCGACACTGCACTGTCCAGCGATATCGACTGGCTTCACTTCCTTGGATTTTATGTGTTTCTTAACTAATAGCATAACCCCTCCTCCCTTCCTATCCTGTCTATCCTTTCTGTAGACATTGTACTCCCCAAATTCTAGTTCTGCATTCCCTATATCTGTGTGACACCACGGCTCTGAAATCCCAACAATATCTGCCTTTGATGTTTTGAGAAATACCTCAAATTCATCAAATTTATTTACTAAACTCCTAGCATTGGTGTACACGCAAGTATACATGCCCCTGTTCTTTTTCTTAATTACCCTAACACAACCCATGTGTTTACTTGTACTTGTACCCCCATGATTCCCAGCAGTCTCGGAAACATCCTGCTTCTTATTTTCCAGGCTGCTCCTCATTCCAATAGAAGCAGTGCAAGAATCACTTTCTCCTCTGCCAGTGGCTACTGTTTTGGGGGCACCACCCCAGATGTAGGGACAATATTCCATGGCAGGGCGGATTTGTGATTTATACAGAGTGGACAGCTGTTTGGAAGAAAAGTAACACCGAGAGCGAAAGAAAAAACCAAGTTTTTTAGATGAACAGGAAGCAATATTTGTAATGTGCTTGTGCCAAGAGAGATTAGAAGTCAGGGTAATCCCCAAAAGAGATATATCATTTTGCCTAGAAATCGGAGTGTCACTAAAGATAAGCATAGGAGCAGATGAATCCTTTTTGCGAAATATAAGACAAGACTGAGTTTTAGAAGGGTTGAAATCAACTAAGTTGTCTTTGCCCCACTGGAGAATTATCTGAAGATCGGCATTTAAGGAATTGGTAGCAGATTTTCGAGAAGTTGAAGCTGATTGAGCAGGACAAGGTTCCTCAAAATGGAAAGGGGAAGGCAATGTGCTATCATCGGCAAAACTATGGATAGGATTTCCAGTCAATGGAAGAAGGTCATTAATATACAAAAGGAATAGAGTGGGGGAAAGAACTGAACCTTGGGGGACACCGGCATTAGTGGAGAAGTTAGAAGACAGAGAGCCATCTACCATCACCCTCAGTGAGCGATCAGAGAGAAAACTGGATAACCAATTACTAAAAACAGTTGGCAAACCATAAGATGGAAGCTTGTTTAGAAGACCTTTATGCCAAACACGATCAAAAGCCTTTGAGATGTCAAGAGCAACTACTTGTGTTTCACCGAACCTTTCCATTGAATTAGTCCATAAATGGGTAACATAAGCCAGTTATATAAAGGAGGCAGCAAAGCAACTAAGCACACACCCTTAGCCATAATTATGAGAGCATTCTGGGACTCAGGGGAGGTTCCCACGGACTGGAGATGTGCAAATGTATCCCTAATACAAAGGGGGATCGAAGGGTGACACGAGTAATTACAGACCAGTTAGTTTAACTTCTGTTCCGGGTAAAATAATGGAGTCACTGGTTAAAGATGCATTGCAGGATCATCTAGACAAGACTGCAGCAATAATTCAGACACAGCATGGGTTTGTTAAGGGAAAGTCTTGTTGGACAAATTTAATTGAATGTTATGATGTGTTTACAAAGGAACTGGATGCAAAAAATATTTTTGATATCATATGCTTGGATTTCAGGACAGCGTTCGACACTGATGCGCAAGGAAAACTATTGTACAAATTGGAGGAATGGAATTAAGGGTAAGTTGCTACAATGGATAAAAGGGTGGTTGAGGGGGAGAAGACGGAGGGTGGTAATCAATGGGCGCAACTCTTCGTGGACTAATGTTATTAATGGAGTCCCACAGGTTTCAGTGTTGGGTCCACTGTTGTTTTGTGTATTTATCAATGATATTGATGAAGGTATATCAGGGTTAGTGTCGAAGTTTGCACAGAACACACCTAATATATACCCGGTACACAAAGTGAAATATGGCCTTATTCGCCTATGCTCCTGAAACTACAACAACAACAACAACAAAAATATAATTATGAAGAGGAAAAGTATACATTTTGACATTTTGAGGAAGCCAATAAGAAAATCGCATTGTATTTATGGCATCTGGAGTGTTAGGAAACAAGTTTCTTTTGTATTTATTAGATGAATATTGATTATATGGTTTGAAGGAGAGGAAAATGAGACAACTGAGGTGGAATGAATTGAAAAGAGAGATATTTGAATAGAAGTGTGACGTAATTTAAGTATCTGATTAAAAACTTGGTCACAATATGTACTTATTAATATGTATACACTAATAGTTATTTTATTAAAAGAGATTTTGTTGTAACTTATAATAGTTTCTGCTAATTGAAGAGAAATCGATTTTCGTCTCTCCTTTAGGTGGCATACTTTAAGTTATATATATGAAAAACGAAGATTTATTTCGTCCAAGAAATCACTATTTATTCGACTACAGGGACGACACAACCGATTTGCTGATATACATATTAATTAATGTATATATCGAATATACATCTTTCCTAACATACTCATGTGCATCTATACTATTAGAACATTGTGTTTTTAAGGGTCATATTTTTTTAGAATTTTAAGATATTTATATTTGGTGTGAAGATGCAGAAAGCTAAGTGATGATGACTTAAATTTGCAGCTGCTTTCACTGGTTAATTAGTTGTGGGGATGGCAATACGCCGTGCTGTACTCTTGCTCTTCTCCTCTTTAACACATTCCCAACTATCATCTCTACAACGCACACAAAAGCAGAGCTGAGTAATCCTATGAGCCACATAGAAAACACCGGAATCACATTATCAAGGGTCAGTTGGTAGCTCATTTCTTGGGACAAGCTATCACAAAGCTTCCATTTCAACCGCCATCGATTTCTAATCCGAATATGCATTCCAGCTTGGAATAAACGAGTGATCCTGCATTGTACAAAGAATTATTATCACAATTTTATGAGTATATCTCTAGAAAACAATAAAAGGACAACAGACTCAAAAGAAACAAGGGGAAAATGATATTATAGACACCTCTAATGCCATCAGTTGCATTTTTATTGTAATTCAAAGAGAAGATGATCGTAAAAGTAATCTTGCGTTCTAACCGGATCATCTCCAAAATTAGAGGATTATCTCAGAAAAATTTAAACACCGATGTTTCTTCCCAGATTTAAACTTCTCAATGGGATGTTTGATTAATGGATTCACCATCAGTGAAGTACTGATAATGAACTTGGTCTTCTCTGACGAAAAATTCTAACACGACTTTTGAATGCCCATACTTGGTGGAAAAGTCCTGTGGGGGTCGGGATGATTTGATGATACAATCTCTCTCTATCTTTTATTTTATTATATATATTATCCCCTTTTTTTTTTATATGTATATCCCCGTAGTCCAATCCTCCCACTTAGCATCTGACTTGTTTGATCTCAGAAGATTACCTGACTCGAAGGGGACCCTAATTATTTTTAAGTATTTCTCCACAGGATTGGCTGAGTTTCGGAATGACAGACTCCAACACATGAATGTAAAATAAAACAATGTTTATTAACATATCATACAGAAACTAATAATAGTGACTTGTTATTTCATTAACCTTTATATGTGTGAATATCTTGTTCAAACTCAAGTGTTCACCATCAGATATCCTATTCTAATACACATTATTATTTATTATGCTATGGTGTCTCTTCATGTTCCTTACAGGGACTTCGATAGGTTGTGGCATACACTTTACATAGATTCTTCCCACTCTTCTTCTGAACAGTCTGTATAATACACCAACAATTACCAGCCAATGAACTGGCTCACAAAAACCTTCAGAGTTCGTGTCTCAATTTGTAAGAAAATTGCATTTATTCAATTCGACACCTTTACTGCAATCAGGTTAACAGGAAATATTAATCAATTCAATTTAACATTACCCTTCAGGAACGTTAATCCTCTATACCTTTATACATATCACTTTTAAGTAGCCCCTACTCAAATCAGAAATACTCTCCACAAATCGACTCATTATAAATCAAATTTCCAACCTTTAACTTCATATATAATATAAAGAAACTTTCCCAACCTTAACCAATTCTCAGTTATCTATTATACCCTCTCCTTCCATCAAGCATTTATATGAGGGGCTTCATTTCAAATTTAGGCTACGTCTGTTTTAAATACATTACACCTTTATACATATGTTCATTACTTAAATCTCCCTCTTTAACTACATATACATATTTCTCCTAAAGTCCTTTCCTAAATAAATTAAGTACACCTATTTTGGTAAACTCTATAGCACTTACATGTTTGGCCTGGAACTTTCCTCCCTGCTCTGCCTCCTATCATATCGGTCATTCAGGTACTGGAATGCGGGGGCGCTCTTTTGGGGATCTCGGTGATTTATGGTGTCTCCCTAACGGGTACTGCACGGCTGGAATCAATCAGGGTCGTATATTCTTTACCGGTCAGCATTTCTTCTTCCGTGGATAGAGGAGTTGTCTAGTAGGTCAATGGTTCGACCACTCATTAGACTGGCTTTGCCTATATAATTCTCAGGGTGTGATTCTTCCTTGCTACGGTCTCCATGCTTACGGGTGAACATTCCTACGGGCTGTCGGGATACGCAGAATTTCTATCATTTCTTCCATCTACCTCAGGGCTGCAGCTATCACCCAAATTAGACTACTGCTCTGCTTTGTATCGTTCTCCAACTCATTCAAATCATTCTCCAGACCGCTTCGAGAACTTCTTCCGACTCCTCCGAAAACTTCTTCCGAATGCCCCGAAACTTCTTCCGAATGCCACGAAAACCTTTTTCCGAATGCCACGAAAACTTCTCTCTGAATGCCACGAAAACTTCTTCCTAATCTCCCTCTCAAAATTCCCTCCACTTTCTTCCTGGCCAATAGGAGATCTGCGCATCCCTTTTCCTGTGCTCTCATTTGTCTCCTCTCATCTTCCGTGGGCGGGTCTTCTTCCCAACTTCCGTGGCCTAGAATATACGAGAACATTCCAGAACGAGAGGCGGAAGTTCAGGTTAACTGAGAAACGTCACAGCTCTTCCCGTGACCTCACGCGCGCACACCTGGTGACGTCGCCCACCTCTACTAGCGTTCCACCGTGAAATTTCTAAGAGAGCCAACTTAAGTGCTCTTGGCCCTTACTATGGTGCATCTGCCTCTGTCTTAATGGGGATTTGTCACGGTTATTTACTTTTACTGACTCGTCAAAGAATTTCCATACAAACAAACTACAACTAAACAGGGAGTGACTGGAAGGTATTTTTGAATTCCAGAGCTTCTTAACCCATGTTGTTTTTATCAGAAAACCACTATTCGTATTACAGTTAAATTCTCATAATATTTAACAATTTTTATTAATTAATGTAAGGACGGGTCCTTACAGTCCATTCTTCCAGCCGACAGATAAATCTATTACAGGTCAAAAGAAATTTACAGAGACAGCACACCCACTGGCGTATCAAAACATTAATTGTTTTGGCACTTAAGATACAACTGATTTCGCTTTTATTTATTTAAATTGTTTAATTATAAATTGAACAAGCTGTTGTATTAATTCCTTCAACAGATGACTGAATTAAGACGGATTTCCTATCAAATATAACATCCGAAAGTAAATTGCAAATAGATGTAAATATTTGCATTTTTGTGTATTGAAAAGTTAAGAATTGTTTTCATTACAGACTCTTTCGAGAGTGCAATTTTATTGAATTTAAAATTAATGGAAATTAGAAAGGAAATTTTTTTCTAAATGGCAAAATTTTCGATTTCCCTGAATTAACCGTGCACGGATTTAACGTACATTTTTCAATATAACGGCTTATTAATAAGTGCATGAATCTACTCTGAAGAACAAGGTGAATGTCTTCGTACTTAAAAGAATATTTACCCAAGATTTATCCTCTCCTTGATCTCCGAAGGAAGGCCTCTTCTCATAACTTTACCAATATGGTAATTGCACGTGCCGTTCTGTTTCGCCTTCAACCGTGACAGTTTTTGGAAAGCTCCCACCTCGTCGTAAATCAACACGTCAGTTCCTTTCTGCGCTTTTGGAAAGTCCATCCAGTCTTGATTCCTTAATGGAGGTTCGTTTTCCATTCTTTTCCACAATGTTCTGTGGACATCAGTGGTAGCTGCCTGAAATTTTAATTAAACATACTGTAAAAATAGTTTAAAGAAATTTTAAATCGAAATAATACTACCTGCAAAAGAAGAGTTGCGTTTTTTAAATGGTATTGGTAGGAATTTGTAGAAATGTTGTTAAAAATAATGTCCTTCTCTCCTTCCCTCGCGAGTTGCACAGTCAGAAAAGTCACCGTTCTCCTCACACCCAGTGGAAGAGATCTGAGTTCTGGCCTCAGGAATGACACGAGTATTTCATGAGCGCTGTCTGAAGGGTGGGAATCAAGTTTTTCTTCCGGAAACTCGTGGTTTTTGTCCAGCAAACAGCAAATTGACCACACAACTCAAGAAATTTACACACAGTGTACACAGAGCAATATGGTCTCAGTCGGTGATGCTATTCCGCTAGGGAGATGATTGTGTCCGGCTGTCTGTATGATATGCTCCGTAAACTTTTCTTGTTTTGTGTGTTTTTTAATTAAAGTATTAAGTTCCTATTAGTGCCACCACATAAGGATAGGCCCTTGGATTGCCAGGTGCAAGTACTGTATTATTTGAACGGACAACAGATAAGTATTAAATGAATTTCTGCATGTTCATTCTGCTACTCCATACAAGCGCTTTCAGCCATTATCTTGTAGTTCAACTTATACGTGTGTCCAACAGACACTTGACCTTGACCAGGCATTAGAGTTGTGCCTAGCCGCTCTGCTCTACCCTTCCTACTTAGACCCTTGCTCCCTGTGGATTTCACTGCAGGGCAACTAAGGCGACCGGCTGGTCACAGTGCCAATTGCTTGCTAAACCACAACTGTGGTGATATTAAATTCTCTAGTAACACTACAGTAACTGAATTCAATGTGACAAATACTACCTCCTGTCAAAATTCTAGCGTCTGCACCATCTGTGGGACCAGCTCTGACCCCATTGTCCAATGTATTGAGTGCAAACAATTAATAATAATGACTGTACACATTCTGACCTGAAAAAATTAAATAAAAGTCGGCGGAAATCATTCTGTTGTGATAGATGTCGACTCAGAAATTCTCAGAAAAGCCCTATAACTGTTGCAACGCCAAACAGCACGGAACCCGAGTCACTTTCCTCCTCTTCCGCTAACAAAGTTGAAATGCCGTACTCTAGTACATTTGAGACAAATATCATGCCAATAACTAGAAATACCGACTCTAAATCGCACATGGATGAAGCCTCTAATCCTTCTTTGTTGTCTTTGGGGTCGCATCAACTCTCAGATGCATCAACTCAAACACATATATCTGTGCTGTCAGAAGATCTCAGCGCTAACTCCTTCCCTACGGAAACTCTGAATCCAACCTTTTTTATTCTGCAATCAACTGAATTCCAGGAACTACTCTTTAACACTATGCAGAAAATCCTCATTCAAACTCATCTAATCAGCGCACCTCATACTGCAAACTCTGATATTCTCCTGGATTCTAATACACTCAATGAAGGAAACAGCGAGCTATCCACGGAGATCTGTGGTATAAAAACAATATTAACCAATCAACAGGCTGAAATTTCTGACATTAACGCCCAAATTAAAAATCTCACATCAGTTATGTCTTGCCACTTAAGGGAAGCTAGGAAGAATTCTGAACCTACTCTCGAAACTAATGGGCTCAAAGTGAATACGAATTCTTCATTAACTGACGATGCCCTCAGTATTGAGACCAGATCTTCACCTTCCACCGGCCTCAATACTTCTACTGCTGCAAATATTAATTTGCTCAAGCCTGCTAACATTCATGATTCAAGTCATTCAACTGAGCAATTTATTGCCAAACAGACTCTGTTAGATGATTCTTCTGATGTAAATAGAACCACTCCTCCCACCTGCTCTCCTCTGCGGAACAGTTCTGTCTGTACCTCTATTTCACAAGCTCAGAGTCACCAAGCGGAATCCTCTTCAACATCAGTTAAAGCAACATATGCAAAAATAACTGCTGCCACATCTACTGAGGTCTGCAAACCTGTCTGTAGATCTGCCGCCACAGTGAGTAAACCTGTTTCTAATTGCCAGTCTCAAATATCACACCAAAGATCGAAACAGAACAAACCGTCAGAAAATATTAAAGCATCTATATCTCAAGATACTTTCTCCAAGCTTCCAGCCATAACTCATCAAACACAGAATGTAACTACTGCAGAAAAATCTCAGTTACTCAAACACAAGTATAATATCACAATTATTCCCACAAAAGACCGAATTTTTCTTTCTAGACTTGGACCCGCCACTAAATCTGAAGATCTTATCAACCTAATTAAAGAAGAATATGGTTTCGGAGTAGATGTCCGTTCTCTGAAAACACGGTGTCCCGCCTACTCATCTTTTATAATAACATGCCTTCCATCACAAACAGAAAAAGTGCTGAATCTAAGATCCCTTTTATCACGGGCTCTAGTAAAACGCTTCACGGACAGACCATCAAGGGAGTCCAAAATCTCTTCTCCACCGGCATAGCAATCAGATACCCTGCTATCTACACATACTACGTTCTCCTCTCGTCATAGAATCCCCAGATCCCTACTGTTCAGTGTTTACCTTCAGAATTGCAGGAGTATAATTAGCAACCTAAACCACTTCAGAGCAATCCAAGGCTCACATATTTACGACATTTACCTGCTCACTGAAACCTGGCTCTCAATTGATATTGATGATCAGGAGATTATAGATGGACAATATACAATCTATAGAAAGGACAGAGGATCTCGTGGAGGTGGAGTAGCTATTATACATTCTAACCATATACTCTGTGAAACTGCATCAAATTTCACAAATATTGAATCACTATACTGCCTTCTTCATCTTGGCAAGTTAAAAGTTTTAACAGTATTGCTTTATTTTCCACCTCCCTTAACTAATATAGACCTCCAGTACTTAGAAAGCTCGCTGGAATCAATCTTCCCACTAATTCAATCTGCCGACATAGCAATGGTTTTGGGTGACTTTAACTGTCAAATGGCCAATTTAGGATCTTCTTCTCCATCACTGCAGACTAGGGCTCTCTTTAATATGCTTCACAGCTATGGTCTGGAACAAATTAGCAACTTTCCAACCAGAGAAAATGCCTACCTCGACCTAATATTTTCCTCTACTCATATAGATGTTCACACCGACAACCCCATATTTCACTCGGATCATTCGCCAATTACTTTTGACATCACAGTGACTTCTCATAACTTCAAATGCAGCTCCCGTACTCCTCGATTCAATTTCAGAAAGGCTGACTGGCCTCTGCTAAAACTAGCTCTAAGAAACGTAGACAAGCAGCTCGCTGACGCTATGGATGACATCGATGTACTCACCAACAACCTGATCAACTGTGTCCTTTCAGTTATATCTGACATTGTTCCTCAATCCCATCTTACCGCACGCTCTACCTACCCGCACTGGTATAACAGTGAACTAATACGTAAAATTAAATCCAAAGAATTCTACAGAAACAAGTATAAGCAAACAGGTGACAGTCAATACTATGAAATATTCAGCCAACTCCGCAAAGAAGTGAAAACTCTCATATTAAACTCCTACAACATGTATACAGAGTCAGTTCAGGATAGTCTGCTTACTCACAGAGATATCAAACCATTCTGGAATTTCATGAAGCATAAGAACATAACCAGTAGAAAGTTTCAACTCCGTAACGCAGATGGAATTCTCTTATCTGACGAATTCAGTATTGCTCAAGAGTTTGCCAAACACTTTTCTAGAATTCAAACAAATGACTTCACACCTGTTAAAGATGATATCCTCATTAACCTCTTTATCACTGATAAAGATTTCAAGTCGGCATTAAAAAGCATGAGAAATGACTATACTAGAAGCCCAGATGACATTCCAGGCTTATTTTGGAAAATGACTGTCACTACATTGAAACCCCTTATACTGCGGATCTTCAACCTATCTCTCAGGCTGGGGAAGTATCCTAAGCACTTTAAGCAGGTCAATATAGTTCCTATTTTCAAAAAAGGTGATAAAAATGACGTATGTGATTACAGACCCATAACCTTGCAAAACAGCCTGGCTAAACTCTTCGACACAGCAGTGCACAAACATCTCTTCGAATTCTTCACGCCTTTTATCGATCAGAATCAACATCGTTTCTGCAGTGGCAAGTCAGTAGTCACAAATTTACTTCCTTTCTGGCAATACACCTCTGAAGCTCTTGATAACCACCTACAAGTTGATGCAGTCTACACAGACATATCTAAGGCATTTGATAAAGTCCCGCACGAACAACTTCTGGAAAAACTTAAGCTATATGGTATCCGTGACCCTTTGCTCTCATGGCTACGCAGCTATATTACGCATCGTTCCTTGAGAGTTATCATCGATCAAGTGAACTCAGACTGTTTTACACCACTAAGTGGAGCACCACAAGGCTCCCCCTTAGGTCCTCTTCTTTTCATTGTTTTCGTAAATGGTCTTTCTTCTTTCATCTACACCTCCAATGTTCAAGTTGCTCTCTATGCAGATGATCTTAAGATCTACTCAGCAGTGAAGGAGACTACCGATTCTCAACAGCTTCAATGTGCTCTCAATAAATTCTCTCTGTGGCTATCTCTGAATGGCTCGTCTGCTAACCCCTCGAAGTGCAAAGTAATCACTTTCTCATCTTGAAGATCTCCACAACTAATGAATACGGAATACACCGTTAACTCTGTGATCATCGAAAGGTGTGACCAAGTTAACGACTTAGGGATTCTCTTTTCCAGCAGCGCTAAATTCGATGCCCATGTCCTTAAAATCACCAGCAAAGCATTCAAAACACTGGGATTCATCAAACGGAACACATACAAGTTCAAAAGCTACAGATATGCGGTTATCCTCTATAAAACTATTGTTCTGCCAATCCTTGAATTCAGTTCACCCATCTGGAATCCTCACACAAAGACTTTAACTAACAAAATTGAAGCAGTCCAAAAAAACTTTATCCGTTAGCTTACGTACCGCAATCCTCTATTCTATCACTCAGTGTATTATGAATCGCTGTGTGATTACTTTCATCTGAGGCCTCTGTGCACTAGAAGAGTTACTGCTGACATCGCCCTTCTAGCCAAAGTAATCACTGGAATTTAAGAAGCATCTGATATCCTGAGTAAAATAAACTTCAATGCTCCTTGTAGACAAGTCAGGAACCTTACACCGTTTCGCCTTGACTCTGTCACCACGGACTTAATGAAGTTCAGTCCACTGAACAGAATCAGCAAATGACTCTCGCATTGACTTCTTTGACAACTCCCAATCACTGACGAACTCCATCCACAAGTTTGCCTCTTCACTTAAACTGAAAAGTGACTAGCTCACATCTAATTATTGTAGCTTTTTATTTGTTATATTATTTTTCTATTCTCTAACGGATTAATTATTACTTGTTTTACCGGTAACTTAACTTAATACAATCCTCGTTTGTACATATGCTTTTATTGTTTGAATCTATATCAATGTTTATCGTCCTGTAGGATTTCACATTATTGTTATTATGTTTATTGATCTGATCTCAGATACACTGTTAATGGTTACCTGTTGTGTATCTTGTTATTAATAAAATAATATAAAAAATAAAAAAAATATTAACACCCTATTACAAGAAACACATCCATATGGATTGAGGGGGGGGGGTACATTACGTAGCCAACTAAATCACAAATTCACTTGCAGATATAGGAATTCAAATTTCAAATCAGACGGATCAGATCATCCCATTTCATTAGGCACGTGTGGTTAGGATTTAGAGGCATCAACGATAGCTATGTGTCATATTAATAAAATGAATGATACGTCTGCAGCCATTATGAACCCAATTCAGGATGGAGCAAAACAATATTTAGGGAATGGACCGTAATCTGCTACTCTGTGGGCCATTGCGGGTTGGCAGATCGACCGTATTTAGCCGGCAAAGATTCAAACCCCCGTCAACTCAAAAAGTGTGCCACTGCCCTCCCGCTCCTGACCTCTCGGCTATGGAGTGTGTTATTTCTGACAATATATCAAATTTTATGTCTCTTCTCTGGCCGGGAAGTGGAGAATTCTATACCCTTCCCTTCTCCAAGGAAATGGAATAGAACTAACTACTATTCTACGGCATACTACGGCATACTACGGCATTTGAAGAGGAATTCAGAAATATCTCCAGGCCTTGGCTATTTGCCTCCCAAAATAGGAATTTGACAACTGATCAATATTCAACTTTATCCATGATGATACTCTGTGAAAAATTCACTTCTGTAACAAAGGAAACAATAGATCAACAGCAATTAAACTTCCAGCATATATTACAGTCAAAAGAAAAGAAAGTCCATAGATTATACGGAATAAGGTCAGGGGAAAAACATTTCTTTATCCCCTCGTGAGTAGAATAAACAGTGAATAGACAGCGTAATTATAAATAAGTAAAAAGACTACGAACCCGAAAAACATCTTCTTGTACGTTTCCTCTGAAAATTAAGGGAATTGTGTGTGGCTTCTTAACGACGTCTTCGAGGCTTTCAACTTCAGGAACAATCTTCCTGTCAGCCAGTTGGGATGTCAGCAAACCTCTGAACACATTCATGATTGTAACAACTGGACAGAGCATCCACACGAAGTTGAGGATGTGGCTTGGGATTCCGTATTAATGTGGTACTGCCTATTAAAAGGACACATGAAAGCACCTTTGCACGACAAATTCATTATGCACTTTACACATACTTATTACAATTATTATAAATTCAATCGTATGATAATTAAAATACCTGCTTACAAAAATTAGTAATTCAAGTTAATGCACCATAACTGTATAAACATTTTTGCGATAAAATTATTTTATCTAGGTACTACGTGCTTACTCATCTGTAATATCAATCTCGTTTGGTCTGTCTTCTATCTGCTTCTTCCCAATACCTTCAAAGGCCTCATCGAAAAGGCAATGAACCTGAATTACCTTGATGATCACCTTGGGTCTCAACCCTCAGAGATTGAAAGATAAAGGAACGTACGCGTGGTGACCTCATGATGACCATCTAAATATTTGTGATTGAAACTAGCATCTTCTTTAACTATGATCCCCCCCATGTATGTTATGATGACATTTGTATGTTATTCTTCGACCATGAATAACATACAAATGAAAGTACCATTGGCTCCTTAAACGCACCTACTTTAGAGAGGTCATTTGACTCTTTCTCAAGTACAAGACACTTTTATACTTTTAGTACTCATACATACTGTTGGAATTTGAGTGTGTGATGAATACAAAAATTGAATATCTTACAAATGTAGCTGAGAACTAGCTCGCGATAGGTATTATTTCCAATTGCCATTAGAACTAGTTTGTCTTGAATACGTAAACACTCTATACGGATCCATCCGCAGGAGGATGGCATATTGTTCAAGTCCGGTGGCCAGGTTAGTTGGACTTAAGTGCCATAGTTTAGAACTGCATTAAACACAGCTTTATTCTGTTGATTAAACAAACCATATTCTGCTCTTTTATTCAGAGCCGAACCATGCTGACTACGAGAGGGGGACAAAATATGTACAGGTCAATATTGGGTGAGAGATGGTTGGCTAATCGATGTTTTTAGTTTCATATTATAGAATTTTGACATTGTCTCTTCCCTTTGCAATTTATGAATGATCTCTTCATCTGCACCTACAAGCATTTTATCGATTTTGAAGTGAAACTTCTTTAGGCGCGTTCCACACAGTTTTATTAACTGGTAAGGTAACATAGTTAAATCTGTGGAGTGTCCATCATAAAGTGATTTGATCGTAAAGTGAACCAATCTTAAACCGTGGCAGGGGTTCACTGTAGTGAGCGTTGTAAGGCGTATAGCGCATGTATACGTGCAATGCGACCACCAAAACCACCTCCATTGAGTACAAAGGAGAGATCTAAGCTATTTCGACAGCGGAAGAAATTACAGCGTGCGATGGAGTTGAACAAAGAAGCCGGAGAAGTTCATCCACATCTCATCTTCAGAGCCTTACATCTTCCCAGAAATTTTAGAAATGAATTTGGAAGAAGGAGTCATTCAAGTCGATACTGAAAATGAAAACAATGAAGAGTCCTCGACGTCCAGTCGTAAACGAAAAGCGAAAGGCCAAAATCGACTAACAGAAGTATTCCATCAAATCGTTCAACACGTAGCAGGTATAATAAACAGCAGGAGCAGCAACAGGATTTTAAGAAACACCGAAGCATCCACGCATAGTTTAAACGTACATTCCTGGATAATGATTTCGGTTCAGTGTGTTCCGCGTGCGATCGGCTTTGTTTCAAGAACGATTGAAAGATTGTAGCAGCTCGAGATCTTCTTCAAACAGCATTTCCAAATGAGGATGAAAGTGAAATGTCGGCCTGTAACAGCTGTCGTGGCTCTTTTGAGAACAAAGTGATTCGGGCTCTATCGAATTCAAATGGTTTTAAATATCATCCGCTGCCACAGCCCTTGCCGAAACTAGATTTGGTAACGGAGCGTCTGATATCTCCGAGCTCCCATTCACGCAGATATCCGCAAATGTGGCATTGCTGTTCACCACTGTACCGAAGTAACCTGCAAGGATTGAATACAAAAGTTTAAGAAAAAATAAAAAAAAGATAAATAAATCTACAAAAATCACGAAAAGTTTCTAAATGCACGGTGATTGAATCAAACTCTACTTTTTTTTCATTTCCTACATTGGCTGACATTCGTGGAGGAATCATTTTTTTAATTTCTTTCTTTCTTTCTGATTTTCTCTTTTGCAAAGCCGTTCTATGAATTTGGAAGGTTGAGGCTTGAATGTGTATATTATCGAATAACCACACGTCCCGTTATTACCAACATGGTTATCGAATTTTTGAGTCAAAGGGCGTTGTTCCTCATGAATTCGTTCTTCAATGTCAAACGGCGAACCAGAAATACTACTAAATAATTGTACAGCGATTGACCGACGCATTTAATTCAATGTGATTTTCTTCTCCTAAGCTTAAATTCTCCCCTTCGAAAGGTTAAAGTTTGAAAACGTTGAGAAAACTTCCACACGGCTACACAAGAACAATTGGTAGTTCCTAAAGAAGCTTCTCAGAGATTCTACTAGAAGAAGTTGCAGAAGACTGAATAATATACCGGCATATCATGTAAGGAATAGTACTTTGAAGGTGTTTGATCTCAATATCAAGAGAGGTGTCCACAAGCAAAAGAAATATGTTTAGTGCCTCTTCAAGAGGCACTAAACATATTTCTTTTGCTTGTGGACACCACTCTTTCATATTTCCAAAGTATCTAGTCCAGCAGCATTTAGCCTGTAATTAATAATCTCACCAAATGAGCAGAGTGCACTGCTTCATTGATCTTAAGTTGAATTAGATCTCAAGTTAGGTATTCTTACATTTTAACTGCTTAAAAATGGCTTACCGAATGAAAAATAACGCAGTTATGGATTTCAGGGAATTCGCAGCACTGGAACACTATGGTACGCTCAATCAACTAACTTCATCATCTCAGCTCAATAAAAAATAAATCCGAACGCTCCAACGGATATAAGTAACATAAATGATGTTTGAATAATGTGCGCATTGCCAGAAACTTCACCAATCAAAAAATTAAACGGTGTTTTGTCATTGAATATCGAAATAACCAATAACGAAACTAAGGAATATTTGAATATTTTAAAAGAAGAAACTGTCCAATCACTAAGGTACTCAAAATTTTCAATTTACGTTGTTTGGTGATGTGGTATTAATTTGGTTTTTTTTTAGTGTTTTCTATAATACATTTTATTTTGATACGGTTTAACTGATGCATTATTGTGTCGATTTTCATCTACACCAAAATACATCTGAAGAAGAGGAAAATTTAAAAGAAAATGTATGGTATTTATACTCTGTTAAGAAGAACCAATTTTTTTTTTAATTTATATAAACGAAATTCTTTTCCTATGAAATATTTGTTAAAATGGCCTTTCTTGATGAATTGGAACGTTTTATTTTTTTGTTGTTGTTGTGGTCGGGTTTTAGGGGCATCAGGTACTTTGCTCCATTTTTGCTGTCTGTAAATTGCGTGTGTTCTTTGGTCTTTTTCTCTTTGCTGAACGAAAAAACCAGTTTCGGGAGGAAAAACCATGCTATGGTCTCATGATACCGACTAACTCTGCGTAGTTGCGAAAAATGCCAGTTAAAATTACCGATGCTATCAACGGGACTCGAACTCAGGTCTTTTCCACCCAGTGTGGAAACGACGGGGATTCTGCCAACTGTGCTACCCACGAAGGCAAGGCCAATCCAGGGGGTAAGTTTTTCACACCCTTATCGCTAATACAGGTGCTAGGAAGGCCATGTGCTAGGAAGGCCATGGGCCTTCCTAGCACCTGTCTAAACTTCTCGGAGAATTTGATATCTGACCATATCGCAATTCCCAAGTACCCGTCTTCCACTACTGACTTTAGTTCAACTCCACCAACTTTATAAATTATTTTGGGGTTAGAGTTCTCCGGGTGTAAGACCTTGTATTTTGCAGAATTAAAGCATAGCTGTCACTTTTTTGACCAATCCTTAAGTCTATATAAGTCACGCTGAAGAAGCTTGACTTCGCAGTGATCGTTAACTACTCTAAAGATCTTTACACCATCTGAAAATTTAGACATCAAACCATCTATCCGTTAATCGAAGTCATTTTAGAAAATCAAAAACAACAGTGGTCCCAACCCTGATCCTTGGGGGATCCCACTACTTACATTAATCTAATCTCAGGAAAAATCATTTATCACAAACCTCTCCTTCCTGACCTGAAGCCATGATGTATCATCTAAGGATTTTCCCTGGATTCCAACCTTTTCTAGCATATAAAGTAACCTCTGTTGTGAAACTGAATCAAATGATTTTCTGACATCTTAATAAATATTTGCGAAGTTATTCCTTGAATCCAGCACACGGGTGACCCTGTCAAAATAGCTAACTAGTTTAGTTAAACATGATTTTCCCTTTACAAAGTCATGCTACATATCCTTCAGAATTCCACTTATATTTAAATGATCCTGAATTCCCCCCTTCTTCATTGCCTCCATGATTTTCCCTACTACTGACGTTAGACTGACCGGAGGGTAATTTCCCACTACCCTCTTAGAACTGCCTGTATGTGCAGGCGATACATTGACATTCCTCGCATCCAACGGATTCTTTACTTAGTCCAGTGATGCTCTCATAATCAGCCTCAAAGGTTCAATGCAGTCAGTTGCCACCTCTCTTAAAATTATATGGTATATGCCATCAACTCTAGGAGCGTTGCTTGCCTATTGGTTCAAAATTGTTTTCATTAAATAATGATGTAGAATTTCAACATCATTAATCACACAGTTTTCAACTTCACTCCCATAATTTCTCATTGACGTGAAGGGTTTTTCTTCTGTAAATATCGATGCAAAGCAACTGTTGAGTTCAACTGCAACATCAACTCGGGTTTCTAATACTCTCTCACGTCCATTATTGATGTTTTAATTTTTGAAGTGTGGGATGTCCGCTGTTGGTTTAGACAGAGTAGGGGAGGAACAGAAGACTGGGGGAAAACAGAAATATGGGGGCAATAGAAAAGACACCCCGACCAGGAGTGGATCAGGCCATGCCCCACCAGGAGTAGAAAATGGGGGCGAGGATGGAAGGAGATGGAAAAACCGTCGCCCCTAACCACGCCGGGAAGAGGGAAAAAAAGAGACCAGACAAGGCGCCCGGCCCAGATTGCCAAAATGGCGTGTAGGCAGCAAGCTGCGAAAGGCCTTGTGGAGGTTGATCAAATCCAGAGAAGTCACAGATTAGGCTGAAAGTGGTCACGCATGGGAGCAGATATCCATCCAGTGTTGCATCGAAACTAGTTAAGTCCCCAGTAGTTAGTATGGTCGTGTCGTCGTCTCAATCGGTGATATTGTACAGAGGTGATCATTCATCAGACAGTTCAGACTGTGTCCGGTCCGGGGTAATGTTCAGATGTCATCATTGGAGTCCTGTTGACCTAGGGTCGAGACCGTTTCCGAAAGGTAGAAGGTCAAACGAACCGTTCTCTTGGTTTACGAAGGTGCCATATTTGGTCCATGTTTCTGATGTCTAGATCTTAAGGGAGTGGAAGGGTTCTCTGCCTTGCAAAGAGATCCTGTTCAAATTTGATAAATGTACGGTAGTGGTCCTCATTTTGTATAATCTGATGTTCTTGTGTTCTCGGCAAGAAGTGTATTTTCGTAATTAATATGCACAGCAGATTCTCATATAAGGGACAGTCGTGGGTAAGGTGGTCCCAAGTTTCATCCTGCCCACAGGAACGACACAGAGTCTCGGAGATGCCGAAGTTGGAGAGCTTTATTCTGAAGGAGCCCTGTCCAGTGAGGAGAAACACCGTATGGAGGCCAGGTGAAAACCAGGCCGGTGAACGTGGGTAGACTTGTTGAAGTTCAGGGAAGAATTTCCGTGTCACTGTCCCTTTTGTCGATGCCAACCATCTGCCTTGCCATGTTTGTTGAAGGTATGCAGTAAGCCGTTGTGTCGCACACCTACTGGTGTTCGCAGAGTCAGGATCCGTTGTGAAGCCAATGCAGGTGGCAACCCTTCCTTTTGATAACTGGTAGAGCAGCCCACAGCTCACAGCTCACAATTTATAGATCCAGGGGAAGAGATTCCACAAGGACCTGAGACGCGTGGGTGCTGACAGCGCGGCATGCTATTGAGATTGTTAGTAAAATGGGACGCTGGATGGTATCCAATTTACGATTGTGTACGGCCGTTGTTGCTTTCCTATACCAAACACCAGCGGCATAGGATAAAGCCGGGATCGAGATGGTCTTGCAGAACAGGGCTAGTATCCTTTTCTCCAGGCTCCAATCCCTCCTGGTGACTCTGGCTATTAATGCAGAGTAATTCCTAAGCTTTGTTCTATGGTAGCAGAGGTGCTACCTTAGAACAAAGATCAATTTTAATTTGCGGAGGTCTTCTCAGATCCAGGGAGCCCTTCAGGACGATGAAGCTTGTTTTTGCAGGCGAGATTTTGAGGCAGTTCTTCCCAGCCCCATTCAGGAGGGTAATAAGACTTGGTTACCCATAAGTTCCATTTGCGTCCAGTTGTCAGATTCTATCATCATAATGAGATCATCTGCATAAGCTTGTGTTTTAACACCATCGAGATCGAGTTTTAAGAAATCATTCAAGACCAGGTTCCAGAAGAGAGGTCTCAGAACCGAACCCTGTAGGCATCCCCTATAGACCGGCCGAGAAACGTACCAGTACGCTGCGCTGACTTTGATTTTCTTTTGAGTCAGGTAGGTCTGGATGCACTGTAGATGTTTCTGGGAATTTGTGCCATCCGGTGCCTGCCGAGGACGTTTGGCCACCACAGGGAGTCAAACGCTCCGGAAAAGTTGACGGATATTGCTAAAAAATATTTGTGGTTACAGTTGTTGGCTGCATCAATAATGTTCTAGAGTGGGTCGGTAGAAACGGTAATTATAACCACTGTGCTACTTCTCACAGCCGAAGACGGTAGAGATTCTCCATGCTGGGGGGAAGGCAAACCCGCCGGAGTGAATTTATGATTTGACTGCATTCATATTAAGCATTTTAAGTGTGATAAGTTGCATATTATCCATTTGTGGAGCCGTACCTTCGCTCGGCTTCAGAGGTTTTCCCCATACCCTCTTCGCTGAGATTGATATCTCAGTTATTCAAGAGCAATCTAACTCCTTGTCGCTGACTGGTGGTTCTAATGGATATACTACTGTAAAGATCATTGTAAAGTGGCTATTCAATCCTCCCAGTTCTGCTGAACATTGATCAACTTCTCCAGTACGATGAAGTAAGGGACCTAACCTGGACATCACAGCATAGCGTTTTGTAGAAGGCGCCACCGGTGGTTTCCACTTCTGCGCCATGGTACTTTGTCAAGAAGTACAGAATCTCTGTAAAAGCCAGAAAAGTGGAATGTGTGGTTTGTGACAGAGTATTGCTATGTTCTGTTGCTCTGTCCCTGGCTTCTTGCCGCAGAGTCCTTGTGGTGGCGTCGCACCAACACCCACCACTGAATAGATTGTTACATTTTTCAAATTTAACAAATCTGGTTAGTGGCTTGTTGAACCGATTGAGTTACTAAGAAAATTAAGAACTTTTGTGAAGGCTCATTAGGAAATTTTGCGATACCGAAAGGAATAGCTCCAATGCCGCTACGAAAAGAAAAGCAGATAAGACATCTACATGTGGGACATTCCAAGATGTGTCCCACAAACAGGCTAAAAATATAGGTTGCAGTGCGTTTTATTAGTTTGCTGTTTAGGACTCATTAGTGTATTCATCTGACAGTCCAAAATTCTTATGCATGATAGGAAACAGCGCAAAAATATCTGCTTCCTTAAAAACTGCCTTGAAATCTAAAGTGGTGTTTGCTCGAGATTTATCTTCATATATCTTCTGAACATGGAAAAGCGTTTTCATGAGGTGGTTGTTAGTCGATGGCGGATGGAGCATGATAAGTAGGTAGCTTGGCTTCTGAATGAAATAGTGGTTGATTAACGTAGGCAAGGCAGCCTCCAAAAAGACTTTTATTAGACATCAAGCTACAGATATGGATCTGTATTTCTTAGAACTACTTGAACGTGCTGTTTATTTTGGGTACGGAAGTAATAAGGCAGGCATTCTATACAGCTGGAAGACGCCCACTCCTTGGGATTTCATTTCCTAGACAGTTCAGAATTAAAGGGAAAGGTATTTTTAGGATGGAACAAAAGAAATCTAGCGGTCGAAGAGTGGATTTGTTGTAAAACCAGTTACGGTTAATCACACTCTGTACAATTTCGATATTCAAGATGATGGCTTTAGTAATTCCCTATTTATAAATGATGGTTATAAACCACCATCTCCTGTTATTCCGGGTGAAAAGACCTGAGTTTCAATCTTGTCAATGGCATGAGAAAATTTCGTGGGCTTTCTTCAGAACGTACCTAAATTTTTCGGTCTTGGAGTGGTTTTCATGGCCCTCGTGGGTAGCACAGTTGGTATGATCGCCGTACTTACTACATTGATTGGAAAAGACTTGAGTTCGAGTTCTGTCGATGACGGAATGAATTTTTATGGCCTTTTTCACAACGTGGCTGAGTTAGTCGGTCACAGGCGATAGTAGCTGATTATTTTTTATTCTCGGAAACTCGGGTTTTTCGTCGAGCAATTCGGAAAAAAACTATGAAAGCTGCGATCTATTTAGACGTCCTGGTCACTCCGTGGCTGAGTTAGTCGGTCTCAGGAGTAGACAGCAAAGTTTTTCCCCCTAGCAACTCGGGTTTTTCGCCCAGAAACAGGCAAATCGACCAGAGAACACACGAAATTTACAGACATAATACACAATGCATGGCAGATGAATTTGTTTATTCGGGTGGAATAAAATTAATAGTTTTTTAGACGTCCTACGCAATTATGGTTTATCTTCGTTGTGACAACACATCGGGGAATACCAATACTAGCATATCAGCAGGAAAACGCTCCGTGTCATGCTGCTTGCCTTGGGTCGAACTGGTTTCAGGATACTAGAGTTGGAAAGTTGGACTGTCCAGTCCAGAGCGCTGACCATAATCCTATAGATGATCTCAGGAATGAATTGAATAATTCAATTCATTCCTGAGATCATCTATAGGATTATAAATGATCTCAGGAATGTGAAGAGGGACTGCCAAAAAAATCAGAGCTGAACTGGTCGTCGTTTTCAAAGCCGAATGCTAGAAAATATCGGAGGACATTTACAAAAAATTGGTAGAGGGTGTTCCATTGAGGCTAGAGGCTGTTGTAAAGGCGACATGTTTCAGGATATATTATTAGTTTTCCTGTAAATAAAGGTTATTTGTAGTTATGCAGTATGCGTATCCGGATATTGATGACACGGCAGTGTATCCATTAAATTCCAGAATGATTTGATCACAGGTCATACGAGTATTAGCAATTACAGTATTCATGTTGTTATTTGGGTTTTAGGAGCATTCCCAGATAAGGCCATGTCGCTCCGTGTATACTGTTTATAAATTACTTGTGTTCTGTGTTCGATTTTCTGTTTTATGGATGAAAAACCCAACTTTCCGAGAAATAAGACCATGCCACCCTCGCCTGAGACCGACTAACTCAACCATGTTGTGAAAAAGATTCATGAAGGTTCCTCTCGTCATCGAAGGCGTTTGAACTCAGATTCCCCCCCTCCCCCAGTGTGGGGAGAGCAACGATTCCACCACCTGTGCGACTCCACGAGGCCTTAAATATTTAGCTGAGTATTCTATCAGGATATATAAAATACGGTACTTTTAAGAATATTCGTACCTCTACTCAGATGACGTCTGTATTTCAACTAATTCAATTTTATAATTTGAATTAATTAAATTAAATTAAAATTAAATAAAAAGCAAGATCAGTTTTATTTTTAACTTGCAACTTTTGCTAATTTTTGTCCAATTTCATATTTTAATGTTGTTTAAATTTTTCTTAAATTTCATGATTTTAATTATTTTTTAAACTTTAATAAACTATACATTTAAGGTTCGATTGCTTCTGATAAAGTTCATCTCGCGTTTAGTCTCTCTTTGAGAGTACGCATTGGTTGATCATCTTAAATTGGCTGATTCACTTTGAAAAATGCTTAAAAAATAAATTACCGATGATAAGTAATATAATCTGTACATCAGGAAGAAACGGTGCTCTATCGTACTCTGAAAACGAGTTACTCCACCATCTCAACTCAATGCAGAACTTACACAATTTACATAAAATACCCATTGCCTGAAACCCCACTAATCAGGCACTTGAACAGTGTTTTATCTCCATGTATCGAAGTAGCTAAATAAGGAACGAAGGACCATTTGAATATAATAAAGATAAATGGCAATACTCAGTATAAAGAGTGGTGGGTCATAAGAGACAACCGCGAGCTTGTCAACTGTCACTATTGTCATCAATGTTGCCTTGAATCAGTTAATTCGGGCATTAATCCAACAAAATATTCCTTCTAGAACCATTCAGATCGAGCCCTCACTCATATGGCTGCTCATTTATCATAAGTGCAATGGTATATGCTGGTCTGATGACCAGTACAAGCGTTTTCTTTTCCCAGTGATCAATGGACCTATCACGACGCTCTTGAAACTACTCAACTTGCAATGGTTAGTGAAGTAGCAGTGATTTTCTTTTTGTGTATTTTATAATATATATTTTATTTTGTGCATTTTGTGGCAATGCTGTTGCATTTACAGAAGAATATATCTGAAACACAAACTATATTTCTCAATACAACTTAGGAATCTAATGTAATCCACAGTTATACAATCTGCAGTATTCTGCAGTTTTTTGTTTTTTGTTTTTTTTCATGAACATCCCAAACACGAGAGGTATTAGAACCACTAGTACATAATACCGTGCTTTGGTTGGAGGTTGAGAAGACGAAAGAAGATATTTGTTGATATTGGACTTGAACTTCTGTAGATTGTAATTTTCAGGAAATACGTATGAAGGAAGGTTGTTCCAGAAAATGGTAGTTGAATGAATAAACGAGGAGGATGAAAAGTTGGTTCTGTGAGTTTGGAGTTGGACAGTAAATGGATGTTGGCTGGTGGTAGCATGTGTTTGGACTGTTTTGAAAGAGAGAGCGGGAATTATAGAAGCCAATTCAGAAGAACAGTGCCCAAGGAAGTATCTGTAGAAAAGGCATACAGCAGGAACAGTACAACTATGAGACAGCGAGTGGAGAGCCTGTTAGAGATGAATCATTAATTAACCTAACTGCCCCCTTCTGAATGGAACATAGAAGCCTGAGAGAGGTTTCCGGGGCACCGCCCCAGATGTGGGAATAATATGTTCCCACATTGGTGGATTTTAAATTTGTACAGATTGAACAGCTGTTTGGAAGAAAAGTAACGCCGAGAACGAAAGCGAAAACCAAGTTTTTTAGATGCAGAAAAAGCAATATTTGTAATGTGCTTGTGCGAAGAGAGATTAGAAGTTAAGGTAATCCACAAAAGAGATATACCATTTTGCCTAGAAATCGGAGGGTCAGCAAAGATAAGCATAGGGAGCAGAAGAATCCTTTTTGCGAGATATAAGACAAGACTGAGTTTTAGAAGGGTTGAAATCAACTAAGTTGTCTTTGCCCCACTGCAGAATTACCTGAAGATCGGCATTTAAGGAATTGGTAGCAGATTTTCGAGAAGTTCAAGCTGATTGATCATAAGACTCTCTGATTTACTGGCCCACTCTATTTCCCTGTACAGTTTCTTATTATACTCATCAGAGTCATTAGGCCTATAGTACACTCCTACTCTCAACTTTGATCTCCCAATGCTTATGTCACACCAAACTGACTCGACACTGCACTGTCCAGCGATATCGACTGGCTTCACTTCTTTGGATTTTATGTATTTCTTAACTAATAGCATAACCCCTCCTCCCTTCTTATCCTGTCTGTCCTTTCTGTACACATTGTATTCCCTAAAATTCCAGTGCTGCATTCCTTATATCTGTGTGACACCACGTCTCTGATATCCCAATAATATCCGCCTTTGATGTTTTGAGCAATACCCCAAATTCATCAGATTTATTTACCAAACTCCTAGCATTGGTGTACACGCAAGTATACCTGCACCTGTTCCTATTCTTAGCTATCTTAACACAACCCATGTGTTCACTTGTACCCCCATGATTCCCAGCAGTCTCTGAAATATCCTGCATCTTATTTTCCAGGCTGCTGCTCATTCCAATAGAAGCAGTGCAAGAATCACTTTCACCTCTGCCAGTAGCTACTGTTAATCTATTATTCCTTGTATCCCCCCAATCTAGCAGTTTTCCGACCCACCTAAAAACTGCCTGGATAGCATCAGCAAACATTCTTGCGCCCTTTCTATTTAAGTGTATCCCATCCCTGTAGAAGCAGTCCCTTCTGTTAACAAGTACAGTCCAGGCTGAAAAAAATTCTACCCCTTGAGCCTTGCACAATCTTTCCAGGGCCGAATTGATTTGCAAGACTCTCATCATATCGTGTCTGGGCAGAATTGCAGACACTTTCAAATTCGACCCTAATTCACGGCTTTTTTTCAACAGTGACCTGTACTTGTTAAGTAATTCCGCCCGTCTCCTACTCTTAATATCATTAGTGCCAACGTGTACAACTATATCACCTTTTGCGGCCTTAAAAGATGATATTCGCCCTACAACGTCATCAAAATTTGCCCCTGGCAGACATACCCTGGTCCTGTTCCACCTATCCTTTTTACAAAGGATGTTTCCCATTTCCCTGACAATAGAGTCACCAACAACCAATAGTTCCTGTGCAAGCTGTGGCGTTGATGTGGGCAGCTGAGAGCTTGATGGGCCCCTCAATTTAGATCCTTCGAGGGCATCCACCCTGCCTTTCAAGCTCTCATATAGGCCCATAACAACGCTGAGTTGTCTCCTGGTTTCCTCACATTCCTTACATCGCACACAAAAAAAGACATCCCCCATGGCAATATCATGTCCCATACCCGATTTCTCCACAAACGTCCTGCAAGCAGTGCATTTTAAAAGGCTCTGATTCAGAGGGCAACTGTCCCCCCTCAGTTCTCCCCTGAACCACAGCACTCCCATTAGTTCGAGCCTTTTGCTTTGCTGCTCTAATCTGAGTCATGATTCCTATTTAATTTCAATAACATTTCAATTTCAGTACAAAATTATAACCCTAAACTTGTATCTCAATGCAGTTGTAACACTATTTCAGTATCGAGTGTTATATCCGAGTTCCGTTTATATAACTTCCGTATCAAAAATTATGTATTTATTAATAATGTCACAGTTGTAAAATCTAAGATGTTATATGTATTTTGTTAAAAAGTACAATTTAATTGACAATAAAGTTCAGTAAGATTAATAAATTTACTGATTAATTGATAATATTATATACTATTCTATCCTAAACTAACGCTGTCTAGTTCGGGATACAGCGTTGTTTTGTATAGCAATGGCGGCAAGTTATGAACGGTAAATCTACGGACACTTCCAAGTATTAATTACCAAAATTAACTTCCAAAATTACCAAAATTAACTTCCAAAATTAATTACCAAAATTAACTTCCAAAATCTCACTGTCTCAATTCACAATAAACCAAGGATCTTGATTAGGTCTATAAGCTACTCACAGAAAATAATTTAATATAACAATTAGTCAATAAAGTGGCTAAATATAGCTAAAAAACTTGCAATCTATGCCTTAATTTACACTATGACCCCCGCTCTCTTCCAATAAAAATATTTACTTTGTTTTTTGTTTAGAGGCCCACCCTGGCAAGTTCAGGCCACACCAAGGTTTGTCTCAGCTAGACCTTACGCTCTACGTCCTGCTTCACCTCCACAGGATCATAGAAGGGAAAAGAGGACCTTGGTTTTCAAGGGCCCACGGCTTAGGCCAGGTGAACAACAGGCTGACACAACACTACGCAGACCGCCCAAAATAACGCACACTATCTGGCCTTGGCAGAGTTTGTTCTGCAACACGAAGCATACACCGACGAGTTGGGGGGAACCCCGTTTCCGCTTTTCCTGTAACACTAATCCGACCTATTCCCCCTTCCCTCTCCAACCCAAATATTTTTCCAGATGGAGTCTATCCAACACGGAAGAGGGAGAGGACTGAGAAGAACAGCAAATAGTGTATGCAGTGGTAGGGTCCACCAGGAGAAATTTTCAATCCTCCGTGGGGGTATGCTCCTTCCACAGGGGTGTCTTTCTATCCCCTATCTTCAAACTCCTGCTGGATATCTCACCTTCCTGTAACTTTATCTCAATTAGTTCTACGTTATATGTCAATTAGATATATAATTATATTAATCTATAATAAAGATGTCCTGTAGAACACTTTCTACAGACATCATGCAGATAATTCCTCCTTTCCTTAGCTAAATAAAACGTGTATAAATTGCTCGTGTTGATTGATCGATTTTTCTGATTGCTGGAGTCAAAAACCCGTTTTTCTTCCGATAAAAAAAAGCCCAAAATCGTATAGAACTTCAATGTGGTATTGGGATTATTAGGACACAAAATCCTTTTACGTTATTACATAAAAGAGTGAATATTGACTATTTATGTATGGTTCAAAGGAGAGTGTAACATGTGACAACTGAGGTGAAAGCGTAAGGGAGAAAAATATTTGATTAAGTTTCTGCTAAAAGAAAGGAAATCAATTCTCCTCCATCCCTCCCTAAGATAACGTGCGTTAGCTTGCGTACATTAATCACAAACACCTTTATTTTATGCAAGAAATCAGTATTTATTCGATGTTCAGGGATACAGCTGATGTCGCATAAGCATCTATAATCTTAGAAGATTGTATTCTTCAGGGGAATGATTTTTAGAATTTTAAGATAGCTCACTCGTTAATTAATTTTGGTCTTTTGGGAAAAGCAAGACGCCGTACTTGATTTCTGGATGAAACTCTTCTTCTTTTCCTCTTTAGCACACGTGCAACTATCAGCTCTACAACGAACACAAAAGTGGAGACGAATAATCCCACGAGCCACATATAAAACACCGGAATCACGTTATCGAGGGTCAGTTGATAGCTTATTTCTTGGGCAGTGCTATCACAAGGCTTCCATTTCATCCGCCATTGGTCTAAAATCCGAACAGACATTCCAGCTTCAAATAAACGACTGATTCTGCAATGTACAAAGAAATATTGTTATCATTTTATGAATATATCTCTAAATTACAGTAAAAAGATTATTGACTCAATACAATCAAGAGGGAAATGATATTATAGACAAACTAATGCCACGGTCTTGATTTTTCTTGGAATTCAAAGAGCAATTGACCAGAGAACAAGACCTGCGAATTAACAAGCGTTCTGACCTGACCATCACGATCTTTTATGGATATATTTTTACTTAAAAGAATATTTACCCAAGATTTATCCGCTCCTTGATCTCCGCAGAAAGCCCTCTTCTCAAAACTGCAACTCCCATAAACTGTGAAACAGGAACTCGACCAATATGGTAGTTGCAATTGCCCTTCGCCTTGAACCGTGAAATTCTGTCCAAAGCTGTTACATAGTCGACAATCATCACGTGGGTGCCTTTCCGCACTTTGGAAAAGTCAACCTTTCGGGTATCCGTCATTCCAGTGACGTTTCGCATTCTTTTCCACAAAGTTTTGTGGATATGAGTGTCAGCTGCCTGAAATTTTAATTAAAAATTCATGAAATATAGTTTTTGAAGAAAATTTAAATCAAGTTAATTCTACCTGCAAAATGAATGTTGCATTTTTTAAAAATTGTATTGTTATCATCTTGGTTTGCCACTTGAGAACTTCAAAATCGAAGCTCCAAGGCATCAAGAAAGAGTTCACCGCCAGCTTTGAACGTATACTAAATTCTTGATTTCCTTTTTTCATGAAAAATATTTTAATTGGCAATCTCTAGTCCACTTCTGAAAATCAATATCGACGCTTATCATATGTTCATGATCTAATTTGGATGTTGTGCGAGCTGAAACACCTTGATTCCCTCACCAACAGAGATCACCTATTTACAGCTGCAATTGTAGAGGATTTTAGAATTTACTCTAGCCACAGACGACAATCGAACCTTGACCTCTCCAAATCACTGCAAAATGGAGAAACTGCTCTATCCTTACGAAGGACTCCGAGTAGACAATTACTCACAGACTAAAGGAATAACACCGGTTCTAGATTTAAACGCTGGCACTTCTTTCTGGATCCTGGCCTATAGAACCCAGTTTGCATCCTATATGCAAGGTCTGCAAAGAACTTTTCAGGATCAAATCCAGGTTGTTCTATATGATGAAAGTGCTAGCATAAATGTGCATGATAGATTATATAGACTCAACAGAATATACAGATTATATATAAGGCTCAACAGATTATATATGAGGCTCAACAGGATATATGGTTTCTGTTGACTCAACTGAGTATATAGTCTCTAGAGCCAATCTACATAATTATTAACCGAATTATGTCGATTGGCTCGAAGTGAAAGTGATGGATTAGCAATATTTCTTTCTCTTTGTAATAGAGGACGAATTATATGGGATATATCACTCAAGTTTTGGTGATTCGCATAGGTGACAAACAGATTTCTAATGACAATTCGGTGTTTCCATCCCATGGAAACACCGAATTCGATGGTATTGAGAATCGTGCAGAAAACATACGATTTCCAATACCATTGTATCGTATCATGATCGTATGCTGGACATAGTGAGTAAAACCCTTTGATTCTCATCATTCAATGCTGGATCCAGCAGTCCATTTGAAGGAAGTTTCTTGTTGCAGGGCCAGGCTTACTAGGCGTAGAGCGCAAATGGGAAGGCAGCTTGCGATATAAGTAACTACGAGGCTGGAGAAGTGTACTCGCTATTTCTTGCATTATAGACTGCATCGTTGAATACTTTTTCTTTGGTTTCTTGTTCTTAAAATAGTTGAGATAGAGAAGTTCTTTGTCGCGACTGAGGCAGAAGGAAAACTGATCATTGACACTGTCAATTTTGCACTTCTTATCCGAACAAGGTTAATAAGTTAGTCCGAAAGCTATGCTTGAAGTGGTTTTCAAATTGAGCATTTGGTCAGTGGTTCCCCACATAATCGTTTAGAAAGAGGGAGATGGGAGGGGGGGGGGTTCGAGTCAGAAACACAAAAATACTTTCTCTTCAAGAGATAGCTAACAAGAAGAATAAGTTGTAGTGCTTTATCAACAGTTTCCTGTGTAGAAGCAGTACTTGAATAAGTGTGTTAACTCATTGAGTTTCCAATGCGCATGACCATGATATGGATCATGGTCATTTCTTGCATCACATGCCACTACAACTAGGACAACATTTTATTCTATAAATAAGGAAATTCTGCAGCAGAATTGTGTGTTGGGTATCCTACTAAAAGTTAATTTTAGCCATTCTTAAAATATATGTTTTCAGTGGTTTCCTTCTTAACTCGATTTACCAAGACCACTTTGTTTGTACTAATTTTTAATTCATTCTTTTGGTGTTCTCCACTTATTTGTTCTTAAGAACTCCGCTTTTCTGCTTTCTTAATATGCAGTTTTCAGTTTGGTGGGCCCTCTTCTTTCTTCTAAGTGAATCCTTAATGCTTCTATCGAACCATAGCTTGTTTTCTAAAATGAGATGAATCCCTTTTGAAGATTCTCTTCGCTATTAGTTTCAGCTCATTGGCTATTTATTAAAGTTTCATGATGTGGGTTACTGCCTATGGATCTCCAATCAATACTTATATTAAAAGCCAAAACATAACACGTAGTTTTAGGTATTGCAGTGACTACTCTCTTTTTTCCTTCCAATTCTGGAGATTTATATACAACACTCTAAAGTCAAGACCCTGGCATTACCACGTCAGCACACGTATATGAGGTGTATCCGACTATTTGATTAAAACAGTTTCTTTGTGCGGGGAGACGATAACCGTATGTTTGGAGGGACGGCTCATTTTTATGAAACATTGCAAATTCGTTCAAAGGAACTAGGGCAAATTGTAGAAGTCTGATAGTTGTCTTTATAAACTGTAGCTAATGGACCAGAGACCACAAGCAGCTATAATACATGCGGGTGCACCATGGTCTAAGTTGGTGATGGTATAACTTCTTAAATAGATATCGTCATCTTATACCACAAAAGCTACCAAAGGAGTTACCACTGTAACGTTAATCAAAGGCGAAACAAACACTGTAGGAATAACTATTGTAAAATTAAAATACAGAAGCACATATAAGCTAAAAAAAATGAACTAACTGCCCGACTGTATTATCTCGATGTTGAGGTTGGGTGGAGGCACGTCATAGTCTGGGACTGTGTTTTTCATGGTTTGCCCAGGACCATTTCTTGTTTTGAACAATAACCGGGAACTATGACGTCAGTCTAGAGCTCGTTGTGGCAACACGCTTGGGAAGGCCTATAAATTTATCATCAGGACAACGCCCAATGTCACACTGATCTCTTCGTGACAGACTGATGGGAGATATGAACATCGAAAAGTTGGACCGGCCAGCACAGAGCGCTCATTTCAATCCTATAGAGAACCTCTACGATGAATTGGCTGTTCCGGTAGTTTGAGGAGAGGCTGAACTTTACCAGAACCGAACTGGTTGCCGCTTTGAAGGTCGAAAAATATCGGAGAACATTTACAAAAACTGTTCCACGAAGAACAATCTCCAACAGTTTTGTTAGTTTTAATTTCCAACAGTATTAGCTTTTCAGTAAATAAGGGTTATTTATAGAGATGCAGGTGTCCGGATATTAATGGGAGGGTAGTGTAAATCTTTTATATTCATGATGTCCGTGGTGTGTTTTATTTTCCAGTGGCCCAGTGCACAAAATTGGGGTGTTAGAAACAAATGGAAGTCATTTTTGAACTGGTTTTCAAAATGAAAGTAGTGTAAAGTAAAAAACGGATTAAATACAAAAAAATATATAAATAAATAACGTGGCACGTCAGTTGACACCACATGCGTGAGGATGATTATTTTTAATCTGAAACCATTCTAGAGCTTTCACGTACCAGCGTGCCTCGGGTGTATCGACATTGATCCAGTAACCACAAAGCATCCGTCCGGTGGCAACCCAATGGTCGAAGACAGCTCGTTTGTGTGAGAGACCAACAAAGGCTGACCAGGCTAGTACAGGCTTACAGAAAGGCAACAGTCAAGCAAATAACAATCCTGTACAAGAGTGGTGACTAAAAAGACATTCCGGACAGACCATCTCGACGCACCTTAACGCGAATGGGGTATCGCAGCCAAACATAAGTGAACTGAATTGTACTTCTGCCTGAAGAAATCAAGATGGTACAGTTATAGAGGGCTCAGGAACACCAACACTGCACAGTTAAAGATGGGACAAACGTTGTCTACACTATACATATAACCTGAGTAAATACATCCTCAATAAATGCTTATTCCGAATACAGATATTTTACTAATAAAAAATAAAAGCCTACGAACCCGAAAAGCGTTTTCGAATATTGTACCTCTCCACACCAAAGGAATCATGTGTGGTTTGTTACACACGTCTTCTAGGCTTTCTACTTCAGGGACAATCTTTCTGTCAGCCAGTTGGGATGTAAGCAAACCTCTGAATACCTCCATTAGAGTAAGAGCTGCGCAGAGTAACCACACGAGGTTAAGAAGGTGGCTTGAAATTCCGTATCTAATGCTCTTTTTCCGAACTGCTTTCCCTATTCATAAGGAATAAATTAATACATATTTAAAAATTGTAATACAAGCAAAGTTCATCAAATTAATATTAGTAGTGACAAACGATCTAAGACCCAAACCTTACATGGCATCATCCAAAAGGAAAAACCGCTACCCACCGCATGCGTCTATCTCCTCCAAGAAATTATGTCGTTCTTCCTTGAATTTATTTAAGGTACCAACTTCCACAACAACAACAGATGTAACTTTGTTCAGACAATCAACCACCCGCTGCTGAAGGCAGGGGGTGATTGCTTGCTGGAACAAACCACATCAACCACAAGGACCATGTCCCAATGACTTATAGCAAAAATAACCCTTTTTGGGAGCACACAGAGATCTGCACGACTGCTCACAACGATTCTAGCCCGGACTCTTAAACACCCATTTAAAACTTGTCTCTTTTCCCAATTAGCAATATGAGAAATTGAAAAAAATAATTTTGACATCATCAGAGTTGATCATCCATGGTCCACTGCTCTGCTAAACATGCCGAATACCAATTCAAAACTCGTTCGTTTCTGTGACAAGGAAAGGCATATTCGTAATCATCGTTAATAAAAACTTGCGTTGTGAACCCTTCTATAAAAGGTACACTGGGAAAGACTCTTCCTTTGGAAACATGTTGGGCTCCCTCCTCCTATGTGAAGAGAGAAGCAATGTAAAAATCGACTTACCTTGGGATAAAAGAACAAACACGTAGTAAAATCCATTTTCCACCCAACTGTAGTACAAATTAAGCCCAGGCGAACTCTCAGATTGCTGCAACTTCTCAATGATCCCGCTGAGCATAGTAATAAAAATCAGGGCCACAAGTAATAGAATCCACACCTGAAACAAATATTCATGATATATAAAACAAAGATATATAAAACAACATTTTGAAATTCAAAAGTACATCACCAAGGGTGTCAACACTGATACTCAGGATGTCTAAGACGTACAAGCTAAAGGATATAATGATTTATGCACCAACATCGAGCCATGATGATGAAGAGGTTGAAGAAATGTACACCGAAATTGAGAGTCTTCTAGATGAGCAGAAAACCCACTACAATATCATTATGGGGGACTTCAATGCTAAGGTTGGGAAAAGAGAAAACAGCGCAGAAAGGGGAACTATATAGGAAATTTTGGAATTGGTGAAAGAAATGAAAGAGGTGAAAGACTTGTGGAATTTGCAGAATCTCGAGGATTGTCAGTAATGAACACTTTTTTCAAGAAAACGGTGAACAGAAAGTGGACATGGAAGAGTCCAAATGGATTAATAACTAATGAAATCGACTGCATCCTCACTAACAGAAGATATATCGTGCATGATGTTATCATCCTGAACAAGGTAAATATTGGAAGTGATAACAGAATGGTGGGGAAGATGGATCGCAAATTAGTAACACATCGGACATATCCGATATCCTTCCTGATAAGGTAGAACGTGCATTGAAGAAAATGAAGTATCAGAAAGTCTCGGGGGAAGGTGAAGTTACTGTAGAGTTGCTAAAATTGGGATGAAGAGACATAACACAAAAACTGGCAAGGCTCTTCACAAAGTGCCTTAGAAAAGGTGTGATGCCTAAGCAGTGGAATAATGCGATCATAGTTTTGCTGCATAAGAAAGGAGATAAATCAGAAATTGGAAATTATAGACCAATTAGCTTGTTATCCCACATCTACAAGTTGTTCGCAAGGGTCATTACTAACAGATTAGAAAGAATACTTGATGAGAATCAACCGAAAGAGCAAGCTGGCTTTAGGACAGGATTCTCAACTATGGATCACCTTCACGTAATATCACAGCTAATGGAGAAAGCAAATGAACATAAAACACCATTATGCCTGGCATTTGTGGATTATGAAAAGGCATTTGACTCCATACAGCATAAGGCAATGTTTCGGGCACTGGAAAGACAAGGGATTGATACCCATATATTATGATTTTGAAGAAAATATATGAGAATGCTACCTCCTTTATTAGACAAGACAAAGATAGTAGCAAATTTAAAATTGTGAAAGGAGTTCGACAAAAAGATACAATATATCGGAAGTTGTTTACTGCTGCCCTTGAGGAAGCTTTCAGAAGATTAGACTGGTCGCAGAAAGGAGTCAATGTGAATGGAGAGTACCTAAACCATTTACGATTTGCAGATGACATTGAGGTCATAAGCCACGATCCCAAAGAATTAGAGGAAAATCTTAATCAGTTATGCAGAGTTAGTAATGAGGAGCAGTAATTGAAAAGGTGGAGTCATATACTTGTCTGGGGCAAGTTATTAGCTGTAATAATGATAAATGGCTGGAAGTCAAGAGAAAAATAAATATTGGATGAATATCATTCTGGAAATGTACTCAAATACTGAGGAGCAATATCCCAGTTTGTCTGAAACGTAGAATAATGAACCATTGTATACTCTCAACCATGACTTATGGAAGTGAAACTTGAGCACTCACCAAAAGAATGGAAGAGAAGCTGAGAACTACACAGCGAAGAATGGAACGAATTATACTGGGAATCAGACTGTTACATAAGAAGAGAAACACATGGATTAGGCAGCAAACTCGTAAAGGACATTCTTATCAAAACTAAAGAACTAAAATGGTCTTGGGCAGGACACATATCTCGAAAACATGATGACCGATGGACTAAGAGAATAACAGAATGGTACCCAAGAGGAGCTAGGAGAAAACCTGGAAGACAGCGACAGAGATGGACAGACGAAATTCATGAGTTTGTGGGTAGTAAATGGATGGCCAGTGCTCAAAACAGAAGGAACTGGCAAGTTGCTGGAGAGGCCTTCATCCTGCAGTGGATTGAAAATGGCTGATGATGATGACGAATATACTTTGAAAGAGTTATTTAAATGAACTTTTCTTCACTTGCCCTTGTTTTACATATGTATAAAAATATCATAATTAGAAATGAGAAATGGGAAATTAATTCGTAGTATTTGAAAGTTACCTCACCTGAAACGAAAATATGCTAAAAAGTGAGTGCAAATCTGAAAATCGTTCCACAGTTCTCCCTATGAGGACCCATTCCTTGTTCATTAAAGGAAGGGTGAATTCTCCCGCAAGATGGCGCTCATATGATGGAAAGAATGTTCCAGCACCAATGTCGGCTCTCTTAAAACGAAAAAACAAAGGAAATAATTTGCTAAAAGTGATTCATCTGCCATTCCCCTCATTAAATATTCATTTATTTAATAATGATAAGTTAATTTTAATAATTTTTACTTTAAAATAACATTCCATTTAATATAATTTTATTAATTTACAGTTTTTATAATTTATACATTTAATTTGAATTATTATTTAAAAAGAACTTTTAAATATATTAAATATTGAATTTGTGGGAGCAATGTTTGAAATAGGTTACTGAAAAACGTACTGATTGTACTATATTTATACATTCATATCGTCTCGGATAGGGCTGGACAAAGGCAATCACCTGGTTGCCATTGGCGAGTAAGATTTCTATCGTGGAAACTTCTTTTACAGGATCGAGGTTGAATTCAATTCTTTGTTTCTCGATTGTTACGGTCTATATGTTGCCATGGACACTTTAATCTAAGTACTGCATACTTACTCATCTATATATACCCGAACGTGATCTCTGTATGCTGTTCGAATTGGCCTGGAAAAATCCTTCTGGGGTCAGTTAGAGTCCTATTCGGAAATTCAACAAACGTTTTAAAAATGTTACTGAATGGGCTTCGTGGTGTCTTATTTGGCATCGTAGACAATGATTGATTGCCTGATTTAATCATTGTGCAGAAATTCCATTGTCAATAGTAGCTTAGATATGGATTTCTCAAGACCTAATAATTGCTCCTCCATTCGTTTAGATGTGTTAAACCAAATGGACTGAGAGTATCAAGATGTCTTCCACTTACCTCTTTTACTGCATTCTTCTTATTGGTATTAAGCTCCGAGTACAGCGAATCGGAGCCGCACCTATTGCATACGACCCTGTTTAATTATTCTAATTACGATTAATACCTTCATCCTTCATATCATTTAACACATCATTTAACCCTTTGCTCTAACTTTGTTCTTTTTAATTAGCATCTTCTTTAAGTAGGTTGTTGTTATTGTTTGTTATTAGGAGCATTAGCAACTAAGGCCATATTGCTCCGGGATATGCGGTGGTCATTCTCTGACCTTTCCGCATCCTCCGTATTTGTTGGTCACGGGCTTGAACCCCGGTCTAATCAAGAAGCGTGTGCTACGCACTGCCCACCTGGCTACGGACGCGCCACCTTTAAGTAGGCCCTCCCCATATTCACCCTGGATAAATATGCAACCTGTACGTTGTTCGTGGACTATGTGATCAGTTCCAATTGGCTCATTCTCAACTGCATCAGGATCAGGAACGTCATTTGACTCTTTCTCAAGTACACTCAGCATCCAATACAGTTCAATCTCTTCCTTATAGTCATTGTTTCTTTTGATACTGACTCTCCAATCCTTTAGGAGGGCCCTTGACTTCTTTCCTAATTATTCACGAGAATGAACACACATTCTTTGCATTTTGATTGTGTTTCTCAGATTTAAGAACATCCCTCTTAATTAAGGAGAAACTATTCAGAATCTCCTTATTTCTCAAATTATGTGTTGCTGTTCTTTTCAACAAATCTTTAAAGTGCGAATCTCCACCCGCATTATTTGGACCAGCAGAGCCGGATTTAAACTTGTTGTGACCCTAAGCTATAATTTGTATGAGGGCCTTCACCGGTTCACTATGATAATATTAAAAAATAATTTTTATGGTGTAGCGAGGCCCCTTGTAATATGAGGCCCTAAGCTGTAGCTTCTTTAGCTTATGTGTAAATCTGGTCCAGAGGGCCACATACCATGTGCATCTTTGACTGCACCAGTTTTAGTTGGCCATGTCCTGAGGAATTCATAATTAAAACATGTGGCAAAAGAAAAAAATTAAAGAAACAATAAAGAGACAAGGATTATTCTCAATTAATGCATCTGATCCTCCACACTTATTTCTTGAGATAAAGAAACGTTGTCCTTTATATTTGAACCTTCATACAAATTGCATATGGTGAGGAGTGGACAGATCTCTAATTATTTTACTAAAAATTTGTTATTAAGCTTCGCATTGTTTATGCCCATCACTGCGATGGCATTAATGGACCTTTCTGTACTTCACAGTCCAAACACTTAGCTATAATATTTCAATTTAACTTAACTAACTTAAGTCCTTAGCTGCACTATCTTAATTTTAATAATCACCCTGTTTTCTTATTAGTTATGCATCATAATTAACTCTCTGCTAACACCTGGTATATCTAGAACCATAAATGTAATGGTATTATTTTTAACCAACTTACATTATTCGCAATAAGCCCGACTATTCCAGTAAAACGTCCTGAAGGCAGCCGTGTACCATAACTCTCTTTAGGTGTAAACTTGTAACTGCAAATGAAAAAATTAAATAATTTTTAAGAGTACACTCTTACAAATATAATGGATATATTATTTATTTGAAACAAATTCTTGTAGTGGCTCATATCTCTTTGATATGTTCCGCAAAGCTAGTCGAATACAACAAGTGATGGGACAATCTGGCGTTTTCGTCAAGAAAACAGAGCCACTGTGGCGGATTTTAGGTAAATTGACGACATTTAACAAGGAAATTGTGAACATGAAAATAAGTATTTTTGGAGTCGATGGGCAGACATGAAATATTGCTAATCCTGGTGTGAGAAATAAACGGACTAAACAAGAAAATTACAGGAAAGGGGGTTCGGTTTGTTCACGAGGAAGAGGATTGTGGTGAGGTTTTTTTTAGTAAATACGAAAGAGGAAGAAACTAAGTATAATATTTGGATTGCTGGAGAGCCCTGTGGGAGGAGGTTCAAACTGCTGAGGAAAAAAGGTTTGGATGAAAGATTTGAAGAGAGTCGTGAGTTACGAGTTCGAGTTGAGTTGTTAGAGGTGTGGAAGTGAGAGTGTTAGAGTTCGAGTTCAGAAATTGTGGAAGCAAGATGAAGAAGAAAAAGAACAAAAAAGGAAAGGATAGTGAGGCGGAGAGAACGCGAGAACGTGTGGACTGAAAGATGTTTTGGGAGGGGGGCGGACGATTGGGAAACGTGTGCGTTTAAAGTTTAAGGTAAAGGTAAATGTGGAAAGAGAGAATCCAGTCGTCGGTTGATTGGCGTATCTTGCAACGTAATCGCATGCTATATTTTTGAAGTTAAACATGTGAAGGAATCTACAGGTGCATGTAGGTTCCGGTCCCGTCAAGAATGAGCCAGATAAACCTGGCTCATTCTTGATGGGACCAGGTTTATCTGGCTCATTCTTGAGGGGACCAGGTTAATCTGGCTCATTCTTCGACTCAATATATGAGTCGAAAAATGTACGTCAATAGAATTGACCACTCGAAGAGCCCCAGAAGAAAGAGATGGACTGCTAGAAAGATTTGAAAGGGATGTGAGAAGCTTGTGTGCCACAGATGAAACCAGAGTTCCAAAGAATTGAAAGAATTGGTGAATTGAACATGACCCATTATGGAATGTAATTGTGTTCCAGTTCTTATTGAACCCCAAACTCATAGACTCATAAGCTAAACTCTGACTCTGAGGAATTGTTTTATAGTCTCTTTCAAAGGAAATCTTTTTCTCCTTTTTTTGTATAGATGGGGTGATTTGACAAAAACAAGTGATTTGCAGTAAGTGCTACTGATGTAAGATGACGAAAGTAATATTTTATTCGATATGTAGAGAGATAAGTGATTTGATAGATAATTTGCAAACTAACTCAACCAGTTTGGACTAAAAATAAATCCAGAAAAGTCTGAATTTATGATATTCTCATTAAAGAAAACGCCTTCCCATATTCAGCCAACACTATGTAATTCTCCTATTCCCATCGTCAAGAAATATACTGATCTAGGGGTTGTTTTAGAACCTAAACTCCGCTTTGGTAACCACATGGAAAAGCTGCTCACCCAGGCAGCTAGACTCCGGTGGATGGCCAAACATCATCTGCATTATATTAATGAAGTAACGACCACCAGAAGATATATAAAAAACACAGTATACTCTCCGTTTCTATATGCTGCAGAAGTATGGGCATCTGCTGCCCCTAGCACGATCCGACCACTCTTTGCTACTGAGTTTTGGCTATCACAATGTACAAAGAAACATCACAATGTTTCTTTGTACATTGTGATGTTTATAATTGTATTATACTTTCAGTGTTGAGCTGTATTTATTTTTATTCGTCCGCATATGCATTTTTTTTATATTTAATTTATTAATTTCTTTTTCTTACATATTGTAATATTACTGTTAACCCCTGGCCTTGTGGCCGTGAAGGGCTTATTGCAATGTATCCATTGTATTACTATTATTATTGCAATAAAGATTTCTAATATAAGATATGTGGTAAGAACTGCTGATGTAAGGTGACAAGTGTTGATCTATTTGATAGATAGGTGATTTGATAGACATTGGTGCTTTGTAGTAAATTAGCATTAGCATTAGTAGAGGCATTTGATGCAAGAAAGCAAGCTTATGCAGCATCAGCCAAAAAATAAATAAATAAATAAATAAAAAATAACCACTTCCACTTCACCCCTCTGTTCGTTCGAAATGCCTGCCCAGCTGAGCCTTAAACTTATTCAGGCTATCAACCTCCACAACAAGGGATGGACGTCTATTCCACCAACCAACCACCCGCTGGCTAAAGGAAAATTTCCTCACGTCTATCCTACATCTGTCTTTCCTCAATTTGAATTTATGCCCTCTCAGGTGATTATTCTGAGCAAGAGGAAGAATCCCATCAGCATTGAGCATGCTCAAACCATTCAAGGCTTTATACACCTCTATCAGATCACCTCGCTGGTGCCTAGTCTGCAGACACTGTAATTTGCAAAACTTAAGCCTTTCTTCGTAAGAGCACCCCTTTGTTCCATTCACTAATCTTGTTGCCCTTCTCTGTACTCGTTCCAGCATCTCTACATCCTTCTTGAAATGAGGCCTCCAGACCTGTACACAGTACGTAAGGTGTGGCCTCATGTGGCCATTGCCTTATTCCTGTATTTCATTGAAAAGACACCATGAGCTACTCTTGCAGTCCGTCTGCACTGCTCAGAAAACTTCATATCTGCCTGCACAATTACCCCTAGGTCCTTTTCATTCTCTACCACTGTCAGTGTAGTACCACAGAGTTGATACGTTGCTCTGGGGTTGCTGTTTCCCATATGTAGTACTTTACATTTGTCAACGTTAAACTTCATTTGCCACCTCTCAGCCCATCTGCTCAGCCTTTCCAGATCCTGTTGCAGTAGCATAGTGTCAGTAGTGTCCTTGACAACCCTGCCAACCTTCGTATCGTCTGCAAACTTGAACATTAAGCTTGATATACCATTATCAATATCATTTATAAATACAGAAAACAATAATGGACCCAATACTGAACCCTGAGGGACTCCACTAATAACATTAGTCCACGATGAGCAGTGTCCATTGATTACCACTGTCTGTCTTCTCCCCCTCAACCACCCCTTTATCCATAGCAGCAATTTGCCTCCAATGCCACACTGTTGCAATTTGTGCAGCAGTCTTCCATGTACAACAGTATCAAAAGCCTTTTTAAGATCCAAGTAAATATCAATCCCTGCATCCAGTTCTTTTGTGACTCCATCATAGTATCCAATCAAATTGGTCAGGCAAGACTTCCCCTTAACAAAACCATGCTGTGTCCGAGCTATAACTGAAGTCTTGTCTAGATGATCCTGCAGTGCTTCTTTAACCAGTGCCTCCATTAATTTTCCAGGAACAGAAGTTAAACTCACAGGTCTATAATTACTTGTGTCAGCCTTCGATCCTCCTTTGTGAATTGGGGTCACATTTGCACATATCCAGTCCATGGGTACTTCCCCTGAGTCCAAGGAAGCTGCCATAATTATAGCTAAGGGTTTGCTTACTTCCTTTGCTGCCTCCTTTAATATAACTGGATAGATCCCATCCACCCCGGGTGCCTTTCTTGTGTTTATCTTCAACAATTTCTCCTCCACTTTACTCTCAGTTATTACAAGATTCTCTAGCTTACTGCCAGAGTTGAATACACCTCTGGCATTCCCCTCGCTGAATAACTCCTCATGTGTGAATGTCGATGCAAAATATTCATTTAGTTTGTTAGCTACCTGAGCAGGATCATCAACAGTTGAACCATCGATATCAAGTGGACCAATCTAATTCATCCCCTTCCTTCTAGAGTTTACATAAGTAAAGAACTCTTTGCTGTTTTTCTTTGCATCCCTTGCCAAGGATTTCTCGTAATCTGCCTTCGCCTGCCTAACCTCCTTTGTAACTTGGTTACAGATCAACTTGTATCTATTATAGGCTTCTGTGTCACGTGTTAATTTGTATGTATCCCATGCATGTTTCTTCTCTGCCATATGCCTCATTAGTTCATCTGACATCCATTTTGGCCTAAACCTTGAACAATATTTCTTAGTTGGTATGTAAAGCCTACTAGCTTCCACGATTAATTCTTTGAATGCTTCCCATTTTGCATTTGCTGTTGGTAACATCATCAGTTGGTCCCACTGTATAGAATTTAAATACTGTCTCAGTCCATCGTAGTCGCCTTTACAAAAGCAATAACCCTTCCCTTTACCCCTAATGGTAGTTACCTCTTTGAGTAAATCCCACTTCAGCACCCTGTGATCACTGCCACCTAGTGGTTCTTTTAACTGCAGATTCTTAATGCATGAAGAATCACTACTGATAATCAAATCAAGAGTATTCCTCCCTCTAGTTGCCTCCCGAACATGCTGATGTAGAAAACAATCATGCGATAAATCCACAAAAGCCTTGCTAGTGTGTGAGTGACCAACCCACAAATTCCAGTCAATATGTGGAAAATTAAAATCCCCCATTATAAGACTCTCTGATTTACTGGCCCACTCTATTTCTCCGAACAGTTTCTTATTATACTCATCAGAGTCATTAGGCCTATAGCACACTCCTACTCTCAATTTTGATCTCCCAATGCTTATGTCACACCAAACTGACTCGACACTGCACTGTCCATCGATGCCGACTGGTTTCACTTCCTTGGATTTTATGTGTTTCTTAACTAATAGCATAACCCCTCCTCCCTTCCTATCCTGTCTATCCTTTCTGTAGACATTGTACTCCCCAAATTCCAGTTCTGCATTACTTACATCTGTGTGACACCATGTCTCTGATATCCCAACAATATCCGCCTTTGATGCTTTGAGCAATACCTCAAATTCATCAAATTTATTTACTAAACTCATAGCATTGGTGTACACGCAAGTATACATGCACCTGTTCTTTTTCTTAGCTACCCTAACACAACCCATGTGTTTACTTGTACCGCAATGGCTCCCAGCAGTCTCTGAAATACCATGCATCTTGTTTTTCAGGCTTCTGCTCATTCCAATAGAAGCAGTGCAAGAATCTCTTTCACCTTTGCCAGTGTCTACTGTTAATGTATTCGTCTTTGTCTCCCCCCAATCTAGCAGTTTTCCGACCCACCTAACACTGCCTCGATGGCATCAGCAAATATTCTTGCACCCTTTCTATTTAAGTGTATCCCATCCCTGTAGAAGAGGGATGAAATAAGAGACAACGGATGTAGAGTGATACGTGTAAACGTGTAAAGGAAGAGAAGCCCCTTTTCCAAACAATAATTGGAATTTATAAATTGTGATATAGCTCCTGAGATAGTCCACAGTTCAGCGCATTGATTATATGCATTAAAAATGTTAATGAACTTTGCGCATGGTGCGATAATTAGTCGGTCACAGGTACAATCCTTGGGAACCGAGTTAAGCACGGAATTGTTCTGTAAGTTAAACAAAATGCATGTCTTTTATTCATATCTGAAGCATGCTGAGATGTGAGTGAAGACAAGATGTGTATGGATGCGAGGTCTTTGGCTAATAGCTGTTTCAGTTTCACATTTTTGAGCTGAGACCTGTCTTTTGAAGTTGCTTTTGAATTTAGTTTGGAACCACAGATTGAAGTGCGCTGAAAGGCTAATATCTTTGATGGCTCCATATTTCGTCTTCACAGATATTTAAAATTGCTCTGGTAATTAATTTATTAAATTTCCTACCAAATAAAATGAGGGATCTTAGCGTTTGGAGAGAATTTCATAAATAATCAATTATTGACTGAAATATCAATTACTTCCAGTAGAATAATTACAACAAGAATTAAATACTCTAAAACTTACGTAAAATTCATTTCTTGAGAGAGTTTATCTATCAAATCCACGAAAATACCACTTGTTCTCCCTGTTAACGAATCATAACTCGCAAACTCTGTTGTCTATGACAAAAATAAATTGGTATAAATCACAATTTTCCAATAATTACTTATCTCTTGAATTATAAACACACAAAAATGAATCAAACTTCATATTCGCTGAAGGTGGTTGGGTCTCGATTTGACCTCAACCAGATATATCTAATTTGGAGAGACTAATTTTGGTGCCATATTAGAGTAAATTATGGCATCGTTTACATAATAAATTAAATGGAATTTCACTCTGGAGAAGTTATAAATTATAAAACGTATAAATAAAAGCAGATTTTCTAATTCATCAGTATCATTTTGAATTTCTTAACAGGATGTTGATAACGGTTTTTTAAAACATACTTACAGGATGCAATATCCGCAAACGTGTCATTACTGCTCACCAATGTGCTGAAGAAACCTAGAATGATTAATATAGTCTTAATTTTCTTAATTAATATACTTATTTAATTGATATTTGACAGGTATGACCATTACAGTCCTTCAAACTCTAAGCCTAAATGTGATAAATATGGTTGTTTACAGTTACTTAAAAGTCTTTCATCCAGTTGGCAGTGGTGCAATTATTATCGTCCACCAAATGTAAATAAAGGCTGTTGGCAATTGTAGAAAAACAATTGAACTTCTTTTAGACGAGAACATCTGATGATCAGGAGAAAATCATACAGAAAAATAGAAAAATACAGAAAAGAGAGGGATCCTTGAAGATCCCTCTTTTCTTATTCCCAGGTATCTAACACACCAACATTTAGTCTATAAGTAATTATCACAGAAAATCAGCAGTGGGCGCTAGGGAATGATCTTAAAATAGTCAATGATCTTAAATTAGGTATTCTAGTATTTTAACTGCTCGAAAAAAGCTTACCGAATGTTGAATAATAGTTTCGTGTATCGGAGATTAACAGCACTGGCACTCTCTGGCACTTTGAAAACTACTTAACTCCATGACCACAACTGAAAACAAAATAAATTGAATATTCTAATGGGAAAGCGTCGCTCAAATGATGTTCAGATGATGTACGCAATGCCTGAAACGTCACCAATGAGATACGTGCACAGTGTTTTATCATCACGTGTCGAATTAGCCAATTACGACATTGAGGAAGTTTTGAATCTTCTGAAAAAGAAATAAATAAATAAATTGTTGAATCCAGTGGAAATAGCCCTTATATCTCGATAATCAACAGCGAGAACAGTACATGCAGTGGTTGTTCGTAGTAGTCGATTGTGAGTTTTTAAATTCTTCAGCGTATTAAATCAGGTTAAGTGCGCATTAACTACGAAAGCTACTAAGTCCATGAGGCGTACATTGTGTTTGAACCTGAGTGTGGTTTTTGGTCGGATTTATTGTTTACTGGACTCAATGCCCAAGTTTCCAGTATGGAAAAACGTTTAAACCCGCCTGAGACAGATTAACACGATTTGAAGGATTCTAGGGATTAAGAGTCTTTGCCTTCCTCAAGTGAAAAGAAGCTTGTCTCCTCCAACCCATCCTTGTGCGTTCTGATTGCGTCATCCCTCAAACTGAATGAGCAGCCCTTTATTTGGACACAAGACTGACAGAGAGAACTTCTACTGGCCACCGTCTTTGATTGGCAATGGCTAATGTGAGGAATCAGTACGGTCGTTGGATATCATTAAATCTGAATGCTAAAATCGAATGTTCTTCATATCTGTCTTATTGTACGGGATACTTTGTCATTTCTTCATTTCAATTGAAGGCGAAGCTGGCTTTAGGATTTAAGCCAATCTTACGAACTCCATGTAGTTTCAGTGGTATCAGTAATGATCTTGCATAGTTTATGATCTGACTTCTTGTCTATTTATTGAGAGAAAATGTTCGCTAGATTGAATCAAATGAAATGACAGTTCCGTAGATAATACAAGAAAAGTCAATGGATGGCCTGTTATTCTGTTTCTTAAGCTATACTGATCCCTCACATTGGTCATTACCACCCAAAGCGATGGCGAGAAGAATCTCTCTCTTACCAAGTTACAGGACTCTTACCAACAAATCCAAATGTTAGAATGAAAAACGAAAACTTATGTTGTTCACAATAAATGGTTTGAGCATCTATATATTCTTGTGTTTCTTCGTACAGCGATTGGGAACATTTTAAAAGCATTTGAACAGATGGCCACCGATTCAGTTATCGCTTTCGTTTTAATAAACAGTAAATACTTCGTGGATGCGTGTTCCTCTGAGCAAAGATTTCATTTTGGGAGAAAATTGGAAGGATAAACTTTATCATAAACCACACGACATGTAACACGATGCTCTGACTGAATAGAAAATTTCAATGACTCAATGTCCATTTTATTGTACTCGGTCTCTCATATATGCAGAAACCTCAGTTTCTGGGGAAAAATACGTTGCTATTTACGCCTGAGACCAACTACCTCGGCCACGAGTGAGAAAGCCCATTAAAGTTACTCTGGTCATCGACGGGATTCGAACCCTGGGCTTTTCCACCTGTTGTGGGGAGGACGGTGATGATACCACTGTGCTACCGCGCAGAGAAGTTGGAGTTTGACTAGCGTCTAGGAGCCATCCAAAACATATTACGTGTACATACTCCAGAAAAACAGAAGCAGCCCCAGATCATGTTGGAACTACCACCGTGCTTGACTGTAAATACTAAACATTTTGGCACCAATATTCCTGCATTTCATCATCTCACATAAACTCTACAATTGAATCCAAAAATTTCAAATTTGGGTTCATCCGTCCAGTATGTTTTTCCACTCTTCAACTGTCCGATGTTGATGGTTCTTAGTCCAAGCCAACCGTTTCTTTCGATTTTCAGGTTTAATAAGGGTTTTAAGGACCGCTACACGACCACGAAGCCCTGTTTGTTTAAGACGAAGTTTTACAGTGGATGTAAACATTTGAGTTTCTCTGTTCATTTTGAACTAAGCTCGACCTTCAAGTGCAGTAACTCATTGGTTGCATTTAGAAATCAGTGTTATGGTATTGTCTTGTGATTCCTTTGTAATGCGCCGTTATCCTGATTGGGGTTCGGTCCTTGAACTGCCAGTCTCAAGTTGGTACTCCTTTATATGAAACACCTAGTTTTTTGTCAATACTTCTCACTGAATAACTTTCTTTTTATACAATTTTATAATAGTACTTCATGTTTCAACACTCAGTTCCTTATTTTTTGCTATGTTTATCGTGAAATAAACAAAACTTATATTAAACACTCTTTCTGAATGACGTCTGTTCGACTTTATAAGTTACAACTATTACTCCTCAAATTATGTTATTGCAAAACACTAGAATTATCTACAATCTTCTATAATATTGAAATAATACTTAAAGTTTCTAGAATCATCTACAACGTTCAGAAACCTTCTACAGTCTTCTACCCCTATCAGGAGTCTTTTAAATGTTCTACCATATTTAGGAGTCTTCTACAATGTTCTACCATATTTAGGAGTCTTCTACAATGTTCTACCATATTTAGGAGTCTTCTACAATGTTCTACCATATTTAGGAGTCTTCTACGCCCGTATGGAATATTCTCAAATGTTCCAGAAAGGACCAATTTTATGGAAATAGTTTGTCGGTTGGTACTATTTTACTGAAACCTTTAAAAATTAAGAAAAATGAAAGGTGATTCCAAACGTTTCAGAGTCAGAACCATACCTAACAGTAAACCGAATATGGTTGAAGTACGCTGACTGGACAGAAATCATGGGATACCTACCTACCTAGTAACGGGTAGGCCCACTTTTCACCAGGTTAAGGGGAGCCACACGGCGAGACATAGAGTCCACTAGTTCACGAAAGCGTTCACAGGTATTTCTATTCATGCTTGCTGCACGGCTATCCATAATTCCGTCGCATTTCTGGGTGGAGGATCCAAGGCTCGAGCAGACATTTCCACAGCATTCCAACGATGCTCTACAGGGTTCATGTCCGGTGAACGGGGAGGCCATTCCATGATGGTACAAACTGCAAATGCTCTTGGAACCATGTTCTAGTCACCATGCCTCTGTGGGGAGGCGCATTGTCCTACTGGAAGAGTCCATTGCCCTGTGGGTGCACGATGACCATGAAGGGATACAGATGATCTGTAAGGATGTACCCGTAACCTGGACCATTCATAGGTACGTCTAGACGTAGCAGAAGTCCCAACGTGTGCCAGTTTACAGGCCCCAGACCATTATCGACCGTCCACCTACCTAAACGGTTCCTTGTTGACACGTTCGGTGCACAGCATCTTGTGATTTCTGCCAGAAACGCACCTTCCCGTCCGCTCGAAATAACTGAAAACCGGACTTATAGGACCAGGAGACACGTCTGCAATCATCCATTGTCCAGTGTCGATGTTCTTTCTCCCAATTGCGGCTTAGAGTACTGTGTCACGGTGTTAGCAATGGGACTCCGGTGAGTCGGCGGCTCCCATAACCTATGGCGGCTAATGATCGCATGATGGTCTTGGTGGAGACGTTTCTGTCATTCCCTCTTTGAAGTCGGCGGTGGTTTGTGCCACTGTCGCTCTCCGGTTGGCTAGTCTGCGCGTGTAGCAGAGTGGGGTCGTCACCGTCCTCCTCACACCGGGTGGAAAAAGGCCCGGGTTCGAATGCCGTCGATGACGCGAGGAAGTTTAATGGGCTTTTTTCACTCCGTGGCTGAGTTATTCGGTCTCATGCGTAGATAGCAAGGCTATTTCCCCATAAAATGGGGTTTTTCGTCCAGCAAACAGACAAATCGACCATAGAAAAGACGCAATTAACAGACATAAGACACACACAGCACGGCAGATGAATTTAATTATTCGGGTGGCCTAAATATAATAATTTGGGTTTTTGTTTTCCTCCTGTTGGCTGAAACAATGCGAGACAGATGTCGACGGCCACGTTCATACACCACCATTCTCCGCCCACAGCGCTGTCCACGATGAGCGGAAATGGCGTATTCCCGAAAATGCTCTTGATGCTGTCGAACGGGGATAATGCAATTTCTCTACCTCCTCCGCGACAGCGTGACCTATACGTAGATCACCAACTATGACCCTCTTTCAAAGTCGGTTAACTCACGACGTTTATCCATACTGACATCGAATTACCGTCTACGTGAATTCAGTGCACCTATATACCTGCCAAGAGGTGGGTTCGTCCACTAGCGAGAGTGATGACAGCGTTGCGTTGCCTAGGAACAAGGCATCCCATGAATTCTGTTCTTTCAGTGTATATCTTACTGCCGTATAAATAAAAAATTCCTTGTATAAATATAAAAAATACTTTTTTTCATAAACAAAAGTCATACATTGGACTATTTTCAAATGTGAAGAAAGAGAGATGACCAATTCTTCATGGAATTTTTCTTCGATGGTATAAAACTGATTTTGTTTACCCGAAGTAATCTATTGGCCAACCTTACCTCCCATTTATATCGACTCTCTTTCAGAAATTCGTTTGATAAATATGTAGAGGAACTAGAGGAACACGCAACACTCTGGACATTATTTAAATACATGAATATCGAAAAGGTAGAAACTATGGGTTTCACAATGGCGCGCTCATAAATTTATGCGCAGAATTGTTCTAACCTTTCTTAGCCAGACGGCGTAGTCATCAATCGGAAACATTTATTGATATTCGATAGTTTTCTTTCGCACAAGTATATGTGATGATGAGGTGTACACCGAGTGGTGAGAATTTTAGGAACTCTGATAAAATCTTTTATTTCAAATAGCTTGTAATTAAATGAAAGATTATAAAGATCTGAACGTGCACTTTTGTGGATCACCCTTTAGTGCTGCATTATTACCACTCATATCTCAAATTAATAAGAAGTGTTAATATGTACAATTACTTTGTTCGTCGTGAGATTGTCTTTTTTATGGATGATGCCCTTTAAACTCCTCATGAAGTTTAAAGCCGTCCTCCATGGAACTTCCAAACATCAAGCAATGTCCTTGACATTGCAAATTAATAAACGATGTTAATCATTGTTCAGATCAATTGAAGATTTATTTTGCCTATCTCATTAAGGTTTGTTGCTTACCACTTATAAATTCATTGCGTGCACTTTGCGTCCTTTCAGGTTTTTCATGAAGGCAAATAATGCCATACTACTAGTATCCTGGACTGAGACCGACTGACTCAGCCACGTTGTGAAAAAGGCCCATAAAAGTTCTTTGGAGCATTGACCGAATTCGATCTCAGGTATTATCCACTCGATGTGGGCAATTTAACCCACTGTGTTACCCCAAGATGTCTCGAACCTTAAATGAAATGAATTAAACGTTTTATTTCATGAACAGAGGTTATTTCATGTAAATATTTGAAATTAAAAATGCTCATTCTATTATTCTGAACAGAGTCTGAATACCATACGGTTCGAGTTTTTCTTTTAAATTCTCTTTTTCATATATATTTTTGCGTCGGTGAAAATTTCCACTAAAATAAAATATAGTTTAGAAAATACCCCCCCCCCCCCAAAAAACCACATTAACCACGGAACACTGCAAGTTGAAAATATCCAGGAACTTCGTGATTGGGCAGTTGAATATTGGAAAAAAGCGCGTTTTTTTTGGTTCAGACCAATATATACATTTGCACTTATCACATGATTCTAATGAATATTTTTCCAAGCCTCTGAGCTACCCAATACAAGGCACCATTAGAGCAGATACTTTAAACCAAAAGGTGTTTCCAGCAGTAATGCAAGCGCAATACTTAACACTAATGCAGATAAAATGAATATAAATGACATAATTCCGATTTGTTTATAAATATTGTTCACCACAAAGATTTCTTCTGACCAATTACGAGTCGCACCTTTTTTTTAAAGTTGATTTTGGCATGAAATGCAAAGAACGTCACTTTGGGCAAACAATGGACAACCAGGAGGTACGGGGTGACATATAAGCGTCTCCACTCCTCTCATTCAATAGAAATATTGACGTCAGCAGGTGCCATGTCTAACGTTCTGTGCTTAGTCTTGTTACATCCCTCTACATTCTCTCCCGCAGAGTACGATGATGATTCTTGCCACCAAGAATAAAGTCTGCTTTACGACCATCATGCAGGCATCGTCTCAGAGTGGGTAGATGCGACTTCATAACATTCCACACATCCACAGATAAAGAAATAACGGTACTGCGCGATTCGATGAGGATTTCTGGATCGAATTCACTAAGCGAAATGCGAAATCAAACTCCTCTTGACAAAACAAATTGTGAACTTACACGAGCCATAGTGAAAACAAACTCAAGTCAGTAAATATAAAAGCAACCAGAAAGAATATTGAATGTGCAGTGGACAGAAAAATTATATATCCTTTCTCACCGGAAAAACGACCAATCGAATCACTGTAATGTCGGGCCAATCAGATGTGAATAAATGTAGCTGGAAATACTCAGCCAATTGAAAACCAGTGCGGTAAATGAACTCATATGAAATTTATCACCTGTCAATGTGCGCAATGAAACTCATCAAATTGACAGGAAGACATTGACGTTGACCTGTTTTTTAATTGAACATCTTTTATCCCATTATATCACTTAACTGGTTGACATTTTGATCTACCATTTTGTCTCATTGAGATAAAAAAAATAATTGAACATCTGGTCTGACAACATATATGGCATCCGCATTCTGATATTTGATTGGTTGACATTTGAGGTACTGATAAGACTCCCCTCCACTTCCCAGACCCTGCGGCACCAGGAACAGGGCCGTGGAGGTCGCTACACACCCGATTAATGTACTAACGTTCTCTTCTTTACTGCAATATATGCCAGAAGCTTCATTTGTCTAACTCTTATAAGTCTTCGTGGATAAAGTTGAATATGAATGCGTTATCAAATTCCTGTTTTGCGAGCCAAACAGCCAAGTACTATCCATGCATAGATGGCTATAGTGTAGTGGAGATATTTGTCCATCGAATACTTTGTAAAACATTGGGGGAAGATAGTTAAAGTGCGGCCGTGAGAGCTTCCATAATGAGGTATAAATTGGTGGAGCGCCATTCATATCTCTCATACTGCTGAATTCGTCGAGAAAATTGAACAGCTTAGGCTGAGATAAGCTGTGGATTAGTGTAAAGCATAATTCACAATGATTTCAATATGAATGCGGTCTCAGCACGACAGATTAATCGTTTGCTCACATGTATTCAGAAAGAAAAAATGGCAGGCCTGCTCTGCTCAATTAGTCCCCATGTGTGACAACGGTCCTAACTTGATTTTTTGCCGAATAGTAACTATGACAAATCATGGATACAGTACTTCAACCTAGAAACAAAATAGGTTGGAAAACAATGGAAACGTCCATCATCACCAACTCCCGAAAGGGCCAGAGTGCATCCATCTATATGGATGGTGTTGCTGAAAGTTTTCTGTTATCAGATGGGATATATTTTCACGAATTACTTGGAGAAGGGTGCCAACATCGATGCACACCATTAGAGCAATTTACTGAAGCAGGTACATGCGAAAATTATAGAAAGGCGACGCGGACCGCATAGAGAAAAACGTGCTGTTTCATAACAACACACCAGACCTCTATTAAGTTAAGAATCTAACTTAATTACAAATAATTTTGTAATTAAGTTGGATTCTTAATGCACGCTCAATCCATATGGATGTTATGGATGTAGTAGGATTTTAGGAGCATCAGCGACTTGCTGCGTGTATATTGTCTGTGGTCGATTTGTTTGCTGGACGAAAAACCCGAGTTTCCTGAAAATAAAGTAAGCTACCCTCTGCTGAGACCGTGCCCATAAAGTACTCCTGTAATTGATGGAGTTCTAACTGTTATCTCTTCCACACGGTTTGAGGAGAACGGTGACCTTTTTCAACTGTGCTACTCGAGAGGAAAAGAGAGAAAGAAGGACCTTTCTTATTATTGCCGAAAATATTTCGACACCCCTACAATACGCAATTTAAAAACCCAACTGTTATTTTGAAAGTAAGATTATTTTCATTCCATTTTCTTCAAAAACCATATTTTATAATTTCTTTAATAAACATTTCAGGCAGCTGACACCGATCTCCACAAAACATCGTGGAAAAGAATGCAAAACGCCAATGGAATGAGGGATACCAAAAAGGTGGACTTTTCCAAAGAGAGTAATGGCACTCACGTGATGATTGTCGACTATATCACAGCTTTAGACAGACTTTCGAAATACAAGTGCCGGCGCAGTTACCATATTGGTAAAGTCCCTGGTTTCACAATTTATGGGAGTTGCAGTTTTGAGAAAAGGTCTTTCTTCGCAGATTAAGAAGCGGATAAATCTTCGGTAAATATTTTTTGCATCACTAATTCAGGCAATTGGAATTTTTGCCGATTAGACAAAGATTTCCTTTTCTAATTTCCATTAATTGCTAATTTCAATAAAATTGTACTTTTGAAAGAACATATTGTGAAAACACCTCACTTTCCAAATTTGTCTGGAGATAATACTCAAATTTTGGTGATGATCAATTCAGGATACTTTTTCGTGTTTAGTTCTTCTTTCCCGGTGATCTGCTCTTTGAATTCCAATAAAAGTACACCATGAAGTGTACTTTTAGCCACCACATTAGAGGTGTCTGTGATACCATTTTCCCCTTTGTTTCTTTTCGGTAAATTATCCTTTTACTGTATTCTAGAGATTTACTCATAAAATGATAATAATATTTCTTTGTACATTGCAGAATCATTCGTTTATTTGAAGCTGGAATGTCTGTTCGGATTTTAGACCAATGGCGGATGAAATGGAAGCCTTGTGATAGCACTGGCCAAGAAATAAACTACCAACTGACCCTTGATAATGTGATCCTGGTGTTTTGTGGCTCATTGGAATACTCATCTGTACATTTGCGTTCATTGTGGAGATGATAGTTGCACGTGTGTTAAAGAGGAAAAAAGCAGTTGCACCAGTTAAATAAAAGAGTATAGCCCTGCGTATTGCCTTCCCGAAGTCTAATTAACCAGTGAAAGCAGTTTCAAATTTAAATCATCATCACTTAGCTTTCTGCATCTTCACACCAAATATAAAGAATGCAATATAAATATCTTAAAATTCTAAAAACATTATGCCCCTTAAAAATACAATGTTTCAATAATACAGATGTACATTAGATGTATACATTACTTAATATGTACATCAGAAAATCGGTTGTATCCCTGTGCATCGAATAAATAGTGAGTTCTTTCACAAAATTAAAGTGTTTGTTATTAATATTATACGAATCAATATTGTAAGATTTTAGGAGCATCAACAACATAGGCCATGTTGTGCTGTATATAATATCTCTATAAATGTCGCCTGTTCTGTGGTCGATTTGCTATTTGCTGTACGAAAACATTGAGTTTCAGGGAGAAAAAACCACTTTACCCGCGCCTTAGACTGACTAACTCAACCCATTTGTGAAAATGACCGATAAACGTTCTTCGACGGGATTCGCACTCAAGTCTTTTGTACTCGGTGAGGGCAGGATGGTGATATACCAACGGTACTATCCACAAGTGAATATTTATATGCATAAATAAATAACGGGTAATCTTATCAGAGTGTACCTGCATCGTCAGATCTTTCCTTCACAATTTCCCTCGCGTGTAGCAGACAGCATATATTCGCCGACCACCCCTCACCGGATGGAAAGAGCTCCGGTTCCAATCCCCCGTCATTAATACAAGAATTTCTATGGGCTATTTCTACAACGGTTGAGTTATTCGATATCGGTTATGGCAGGATGATTATCCCTGAAAACTGATTTTTTCTGTCAACCATCAAGAAAATCTGGCAGACACATATTATTGGGAAACTCGTATAAGAAAGCAAAGAGATACTTTCTTTATTTGTACAAATGTCGGGCATCAACTCGTATTTTCAGAGACTCAATTTCACTTAAAGGACACCGAGTTGCAATTTATGATTGATGCAAACTCAATACATCTACCATAGGGAAAAGTATCCATCAACTGTAGAAAGTTCTGCCTACATGCGAGGGCATCTAAGCAGAACGTTCTATACAAGGAGAGTCGTCAGAGCAGAATTATGAGATGTAATTCTGTCCTTCGGCCATGGCTTCCTGTAGCATGTTGTGCGTCCAGTTTACAGTTAAAAGCATAATTAAAGGAAAAGCAAAGCACTTTTATTAAATAGAGAATGACAAATGAATTGTTGGTCGTCAGCGCAAATGCTTTTAAAATGTTTCCAACAGCGTTGGAAACATTTTAAAAGCACAACTATTTAGATGCTCAAGGCCTTTACTGCGAACAAAATGAAAAGTATTCTTTTCTTTCAATCTAATACTTGTTTCAATTTACTTTTCACCTTAGAACGTAGTCGAAAAATGTTGTATTTTTTTTACAAATATTCTCAAGTGTTGAATATAATATTACGATTATTACATTGATGTTAATTGAGCAATACTTAGGCCTGGCTGGTCCTTATTCTTTTTATTTTAATCTCAACCGTTTTAAGTTGGTTATTCCAATTAAAATGGTTTAGCAGTGCGTTTTGCTCGTCGGGCCGATTTGATGTTCCTTAGTTTTAGAAACCTAATTAAGTAATATGGAATGGTAGTTTCACCCATTTGATGTAACTTACAAAACTCCTTCAAGTAAATAAATAATTTTGCGTAGACTTACTTTTGACACCAACACCAATGACAAATCACGAAGGTTTTAGGGATTTTAAAGGTTGCATACCTGTCCCTTCTTCACGAGGAAAGTCACTGCCTCCTTCAGTCCTTGATGATGCAATCAGAACTTACTTCAGTCAGTAAGTTCTGATTGTGTCATCAGTTAATTGAGACTGAATGAGCAACGCCTAGTTTGGGCATAAGGCTGAGAGAGAGAGAGAGAGAGAGAGAGAGAGAGAGAGAGAGAGAGAGAGAGAGAGAGAGAGAGAGAGAGAGAGAGAGAGAGAGAGAACTTCGACTTGTCACAGTGTTCGAATGTAATGATCAACGTGAGGAATCAATATACTCGATCACCCTAGCCTGGTTTACTCCGAAACTGGAAACTATATTTTTGCTGACTGGCCTCGACTCCATCAAGGCCCACCTAAAACAGTTTGGAAAAGTTGAGGATGACACTTGTATCTCCGGCGAGAAGGAAGAATGAGCACATCTCCTGCACGAATTCGTAGCCTACCTTGACTTTAGGCAACAGCTCTTCCTTGAGACCAACCTTCCAGACCATCATTCGCTCCGTTCCTGATTGTAAACAAGGACGCGTTCAGCAGCTTCCTACAATTTCTCACAGCTCTCTTCAAGCGAAGAAGACACCTTCTTGCCACTGCGTCCACACTTGCCATCCCACTGGCTCCCGACTAGACCGCTCACCGGGACTACACCCGGACCCAGTCTTTTCCATAATCAGGAATGAAACCTCAATATCATTGCAAACCCTTATGCAGGATTTAATCGCAGACCACTATGGTTGTGTGGGATGTATCTGTGCAGGCTCCTCTCTCTGCTTTCGCTCTTCCTCTTTTGGGAAGGGTGCGTTTGCTGTCAGTCTCTTCGCGCTCGCTCCTGTTTCTGTCTCTGTCATCAACTTGCACTCTTGCTGTCCTTACTCACCCTTCTCAAGGGTGTTCGACCACTTGGCTTCTAATTTTCTGCTCGCCTGAGGGACCAGCTCCGCTTGGCACGCTATTTCTCAACACTTTTTATCCCCCTTCTCTCTGTCCTTACTCCATTTCTTGGGTCATCTCCCTCGTTCCTTAGCAGGAGGGGTGAACCCCGACAGGCGTTCCTATACTGACCTTGCGCGACTACTCGTGCCTTGGATGGACGCTGAAAGGTCCTCCTCACCCCTTCCTAGTGAGGGAGACCTTCCAGTAACTACGTGGCCAGTTGAATAACAGTACAACATTATATTCACGGTACCCACACTACTCACATCTTCATCTATCCTTGACAAATTTTGCTACTTCACAGTGCTACTTTTACGCGGTTATTTTTTGAGGACCACTGGTACAGCTGACAGATACACCCTATGTCTGCTATTCGGTGGATAACACTCATATTATTTCTGGATGCGACGGTTCCCATGATCGCCTCTTTGGCTTATAAATAAAAGCCCATCCGTTGATATTTGTTCTATTTTCTTAGTGGAAGACAAAGCCTGCATTGGGTTTCAAGAGGATATTACGATGGTCGTAAAATTTCTGTGCCATCAGCAATGTTCTTGTATGTTTTACGTTCTGAGTGCTTGTCAATTTATTGACAGAAAACATCCCCGATATTCATTGAAATTAAATGGTGTGCTCTAAAGCGCTATTTTTGATATATTCCTACCTTTATTCAATTTAAATACCTCTCACTACAGATACGAGTAATACCTGTAATTTAAGCCACTTAGTTCTCTTTCAAAACTGAAATAAATAACAGATAATGGAGCGTTTCTTTAAAGGCTTTTATGTGGGTAAATAACGCGCAAGCTCAGTCTCTTCGAATATGATTTCGTGCTTTGTCGGTAGATTTTTTATTTGTTTTCTTATTATCAGTTGTCATAACGCTCTTATTGTTTACCAAAAATATTCTTCTGTGAACCATAACATTTACTGCAACTTTATTTCTAAAATGCATTTGATAAATAAAGAGTGAAAGTGCTGGCCGTTTTAACTGCATAAGTAGGACACATTTTGAAAAGGCTTAAATAATCAGTTTCCTCTGTTTGCATGACAATTTGGTGATGGTCTCTTTTCCAATGGAGTTTACCTTTCTCTTGTTTTAGATCTCAACCTTTTAACATTAAAAGAATGCAAAATAGAAGAACCCATGAGATTTCTTTTATCCATTTCCTTGGTTGGATTACTATCTTTAATCTTCTAATGTCAATGTTTGTTCAGATCATGTCAATGAAATTATTCGTGTAGGGATTCATCCATTATTCCATCCTTAACCTTAATATCCCGACCTTTATCTAAACCTTTGTTTTCCAATAAATATGGCAAGGCTGTTCAAGATAAGAATGTTGAGTATCGCAATTGACTTACATACAAATCTCCAGGTTCATTTTCTGCTCACATCAAAGCTCGCAGCAATTGTAAAGAAGTTATTAATAAGTCCCAACTAGATTTCGAACACTCCAAGAGTGGAAGCTTGCATCTTGCCCAAAGAGCATTTCGGTTTCTTGCCAAAGATATTGCTGCAACTTTAACCTTTTTCCATCTCTACTGTCACTCTCTATCCCACCAGGTCATCCCACTCTCTACTCCCACGTCCGTTAAAACCTAATGGTTCTATTCCTATGTTACGCAACTATGGGCATATTTAATTTTAAATTTTTGTGAAATTCAAGCAGTTGTTTTTGACATTTCGTAGGCTTTTCATCGCGTCATGCACAAAGGTCTTTTAAAGGATGCTTTCGTATAATGGATTCTCGACTGTTTTCTCTCTCACTGCTTGTTGAAAATTTTGGAATATTGTAATTTGTTTTATAACGTTTCTACTAATGCTGGTGTTCCTCACTATTCAGTTCTTTTTTCCACACTTTTCCTGTTGTACACCGGTGTGCAAAATTTAAGGACCAGTCAGGTTTTCACCTGTAGCTTCTCATAGGAGTGGCCTGGATATGGAAAAAGCATACCAAAGGAACCTCGTGAGGTACAGAAATGATAAAGGAAACAACACCAGCACAACAACAGAAACAAAACGGTACAGAGGGACTTTATTCAAAGATGGCAACATAGCACTGGCTGCCGTGATACAGATGTATCACTACCAAAGATGGAACAAAGGGAAGAGGTGATCCTCAGTAGGAGATATGACCACCCCTAATGTCGATGCAGGCTTTTCACCGCCTGTCCATACTTAGAACAATGTTGTTGATAAGTTCTTGCGGTAACATCGTCCATTCCTCTCTCAGCGCCATCTTCAGCTAGTGAACATTATCTGGTGGGTGTGGACGTGCCGCTAGGGGTCTCCCCAGAGCTTCCCATGTGTTATGTGTTCGATGGAATTTAGATCGTAGAACGGGCAGGCCAATCCACACGAACAATGTCCTCACTTTACAAAAGTATCATAGCTGCAGTGCGATGGGTGTGGCGTTATCATCCATAAACACGAGGGGCCAATGGCACTTCGGAACAGACGCACAAGGGGAAGGATTATCTGATTACCTCAATACAGTAGCGTGCATCGGTTACAGTATCGCCTTCCAGTATCTGGAGTTGTGTACGTCCATCCAAGATAACGCCTCCCCAGATGAGAACACCTCGACAGCTATATCGATCCCTTTCAGTAATATTTGCGGGGTGATATCGTGTGCCAACCTCTCGCCAGATTAGCAGACGTCCAAAATCGCTGCTGAGGCTGAATCTGCTCTGATCGAGTAACAAGTAACGAGTACCTTAAGTAAAGATTTGTGGTTATAACCTTTAGAAACAGTATTGGTCCTTAAATTTAGCACACCATTCTATATTAATGACATTTTTTCGCTGACATAAAATACCATCCATAGTTTTGCACAATGCATTCAACCTTTCAGTTTGAGAAAACTTAACTGCATAAGCATCTTCATCTTCTCGAATATCCACAACCAAATCCTTAAATACTAATCTTCACGTAATTCTCCAAGGGGTGGGACGAAGAAAACCTAGTTAGTTAAGTTCAATCCATTTAAAAGTGGGCCCTGTTTTATTTCGAGTAAAAATGAGTCTAGTGCTCAGATTTCAGACAAGATCATTGTGCTCTATTAGGAATACACTGATGACCTCAGACCCTCTTCACATCATAAAGATTGGTTCATCTGCATCCAAAGAACATCGGTTCTCTTTCGCTCTGGGCATTGCATTTTTTCAAAATAACCACTTCCTCTGTACACATCTAAAATCACTCGTACCGTGGAATATTATTCCCACATCGATTGATGCCAGTAAAACCTCTCCATCTTCAAACGCCATTCAAAAGAGGGAATTCTGGTTAACTGATCGCCCGTCTCTTACAAAGTCCCTCCATTTACTGATATGCGTTTAGTTTCTGCTCTCTCCAAGCAAATCCTGCACATTCTCAATAAGACTGAGATCAGGTGAATGTGGGACACAGGAAAGATGGTGGATATCAGTATCGTGTTCTGGGAACCATTCGTGAACGATTATGGCACGATGTGCTGTTGCATTACCATCCATAAAGTAGTCATCATCTTCGGGATAAAAAGTGTAACACTGCAGGTTGCAGTAGATCTGATACAAAATTCAGTTACTCCCTGCGTGGCATTTCACCTTCCACCGATATCAATGGACCCAGTCCGTGCCAACAATACATTCTCCATGCCATGATACCACCTCCAGATGCTTGGAGTGTCTTAACAAGGCCAGCAAGGTCCATCGTTTATAAGGTACTTACCCGCCACACCCTCTGTCAAACAGCAGTGCAAAAGAAAGTGTATGGTGATTCGTCGAACCAGATAGTTTTCTTCAATTATTCTACTGTCCAATCATGGCTTTCTCTGTACCCCTTCAAGTGGACTTTTTTCCCTGAAACAAGTATCTTCCGAATGGACAGTCATGGTGGCATATTGTTTTGTGGAAGGCGCCGCCGGTGGTTTCCACTTCTGCGCCATTGTTCTTTGTGAAGGAGTACAGAAGCTCTGTAAAAGCCAGAAAAAGTGTAATGTCTGGTATGTGTAAGTAATGTTATGTTCTGCTGTTGTGTCTCTGGCTACTTAGGCGCAGGGTCCCTAGTAGGACACTGCGTTGCCCGCCATTACCGTTGGGAGTAAGGTCAGGCTGGCTATTATACTTTGGATGACCTCTGTAGGATCACCTGAGCTTCCTGACGGAAACAAAATTAAAAAAAAAAAGTTTGAAAAGAGTAAGTAGGGAAATAGTGAAGAAACGAGGGTCAGAATGTGGTTAATTGAGAATAGGCCACGGAGAATGAGCCTACTAGAGATGGAAATAGGGAGGAGTGGAAAAGGGAATTGGCCCAAAAGGGAACAGTCATAGGAGACAGAGGCTCTCATGGAACCGTCATATTAGGCCAACATGGCAGGAATAAATCGTATCCCAGAAGAGGTTTACAAATTATCCCAACCGGAAGTGGTCAGCAACTGGAATTATCCCAGAAAGGGTTACTTGTATCCTACCCCGGCTGGCGGTCAGCAAATGGGATCTGTCACACTGTGTGTGACTAGCGGATGAGATGTTTCATCTCGCACTCCACAGGATTCCCACAGGAGGGGTTTGTAACAGATGATCCCACACTCTGATCGAAGTGTCAGCAAGGATTCATTAGGTGCTACTACTGTGGTCTCAGAACTTTTCGGTACTACGACCAGTTGGTCTTAATAGGGTCAACACCATCACAGACCGTGAATCATGTTTTCACTTTGGATATTTCTCAGGCGGGTAGTTTGTCTCCTTTGAAAAACAGATTTAGAGTACTCTTTAAAGGCTATGTAGTAGCATTCTTCCCTGAGGAACAGGTGCTCAGAGTTTCCTGGATTATGCCATCAGGTTTCTATCAAGATATGTCGTCATAAATAACTTTATTGTTCTCCATATCTTTCGGAGAAAGTATTTAGTTTTTCAATATTACATTTTTCTATGAATTTTGTATAGATAATAGAATTTGAGTTCAATGTATCTTTTAAAATGGGTTTGCAAATTTTACACTTGAATTTGTATGCTTGAGTTAGACTTTTTTGACGTTAGTAACAGTTATATAAGATTTATCAAAATGTGATATCAAATCTGACTGTGCAGTTGATGCATTAACTGCATATTCAGTTTTTATTTCAAAATCTTGGAAGAAAACATAAAATTCTTAAAGTGTCCTTCATTCTCATAAATGCTAATTCATAACCGACAAACAAATATTTTGCGACAATTCACAATTTATTGATTTCTTTCGGGTGTGCAACTGGATTTCAAGAGAAATCAGCTGACATATACAGTGATTATAAGGTGCAAAGAGTTCAAATCTTGAAACCATCACTCGGGCCTATATCTTGTTCACAGTAAATTACTCAGAGAATATAAGCTAACATCTTAGATTAGGAAGATACAAAGTTCTTTCGCATAGTGTATTCAAGCAAAATATAGATGTAATATATAGTAATGAGGATCTTCAAAATTGTTTGTTAAATTTTAGGTGCTTTCATATAAAAGAGGTTTTCATATAAAAAGAAATAAGAGATTTTCAGATTTAATTACACGACCAATTGTTCAAATATCCTATTGGTCTATTAAAATTCATCTTAAAAAATTACAATTTAACTATAAATCCAAGCATTAGACATCTGGATTTATGCACCATTTAAATAGCATTTTTGATGAAAACCGAAAATATTTTCAATAAAATAAAACTTATTGTTATTATTGTCAAGATGTGGACATTAAAGTTCATAATAAAACAGTGAACATTCGGCAAGCATTCATGCGAGAATACGCCATAAAATTTTACAATAAATATATTTTATTCTTCGCAATTTCCAGAAATAGTTGGTGTTTCAGGCTCATAACGTTTAAGGATATTCTCATCTTTGTGTTCAATAAATTTTCTTTTCTTCAAGGTACGTCCAACTACCAACTCAGTGATCCACACAAATGTACAAATCATCAGTCCGACCAACCACATGTAGAACACAGGGATGACATTGTGGATGCGTAGGCGGTAATCAATTTTTTGCTCAATGCTGTGGCATTGGTCATACTTCGCTTCAAATCTTTTATTCACCATAACGGGTATTCCAGCTTCAAACATGCCAGTTATTCTGTAAAAAAATTGAATGAGCCTTGAATGTGAAACAGAATTACACGCGGTTTATTACGAATAAGGCATATTTAATTTTAATGAATATAAATAATAAATTAATTCACAGATCTGAACCCTACTAAAAGTAAAATACAGATTTTAAATTATTAGCGAAAATAATTAATGGTCCCTAAGAAGAATGAATTCAGCTCTCATCAAGCCTCAGGACTCGATATCAAATTACCATTAATCGTGGAATAAATTGTCTATTTACCTGTAATTGACGTTCTCCTTGATTTCTGCAGATAAACCTCTCCTAAATGCAGAAACTCCCATAAATTGGCTGACGGGTACCTTTCCAATGTGATAATTGCAGATTCCATTTTGTTTCTTTTTGTACCGATCGATTCGGTTTAATGCTACTTCAACGTCCAACACAATAACGTGTGTACCCTTGCGAACCTTCCGAAACTCATCGTCTCCCAATTTCTCCATCAGGTTGCCTTTCATCCTCTCCCACAGCGAATTATACAGGGAACTCTCCCTGGCAGCCTACAAATGAAACATGCATGAAAAAAGAGAGATATTAGGAAAACTCTAATTCAAAAAATAAATATATTCACAAAACAGATCTCAATAGGACATACCATCTTTGGACACCATGTTATTTCTGGATACCATACTGTAGATATGGTATCCAGAACCATACTTTAGACTGTAGTTATCAATTAACTCAATATAATGAAGGAATATTCAAATCTGTAAGAGATGGAGTTACTAGAAGCAAAGTAACCTCATCTGTTAGAGTTTCTATTAACTAACTAAAAAGTAAAAAATGGAGTCACATTATTTCTAGCAATACTCCACTAGAAAGAACGACATAGTGCTTCCACTACATTTATATTTCATTTACAGTATCCAAATTCTAGATCAGAATTATTTCTCGCTAATTTCAAAGGTGGTGCTCGCTTAAAATAATATGAAACTTCATTTATACTACACGTAAAGATTTCTAAGGAACACCGATGGGACATTTATTTTCAGTGTGTAGACAAACAAAAAGTAAAATTTTCTACTCACTCTGAAATAATGCTCAAAGACTGTGCCTCCCCAGACTAGAGGAACCATTCCAGCCTTGGCATTGACATCCTCCAAGCTCTCTACTTCAGGGACAATTTTCCTTGCCGTTACTTGGGTTGTGACGAGTCCTCTGAAGACATTTAAGACGATCAGTATTAAATAGAGCAGCCAGACCAGCTGGAGAATACCAGATGATATTCTGTACGGTTCCTTTATATATTGCATCGGATTTCCTGATGCAGGGAACAAAGTGGGATTAAAACAATATATTTGTATACCGTATATCTCAATGGAAAATCGTGACATTTTAAGAAGTATTAAGAACGAATTATATCAAAAACATTCGTACAGGAAAGTTGTAATTGATTGAAAGTCAAGCCATATTTTTAAAGTCTTTATTTACCTTGAGATAGGAAGAGATGGACGTAGTTAAATTCTTTTGAGATCCATTTCAAATACATTTCACCGGGAGTTGGGTGTTCCAGCTGTTTCAACTTTTCAATGGTAACTCTCAAAACTGTAATAACTATCAAAGTCGTGAGAAGTATAAGCCATACCTGAAACGAAGTTGTAATGTGTTATTGTTATTTCAGAGAAAAGAGATCTTGTGTGCAATTTACAAATACAATTTATAAACGGGGTATATCATATCATTTACAAACAAATCGAGGCAGTCGAATATTAAATTTTGCTAGATGCGTTTTGAAAAGTAAGGTAGCGATATTTTGCAGGAGTGAATCGAATTAATATCTATTTGCTGTATATGCAATGAGTAAAATTAAGAAGACAACGGATTCTTACTTACTTGAAAGGAAAATATGTTCAAAAGGCAGTTTAGATCTGCATGCTGTTCCACAGTTCGACTTATCAACACCCAGTATTTATCGATCAAAGGATTGCTAAATTCGGCAGCCTGATGACGACTATATGATGGAAAGAATGGTCCGACTCCAATATCTGCTTCCTACAAAATAATTAAAACAAATTTCTGACCCTTTATGCAACATTCTCCAAAAGGGAACTTATAATTTGAAGTATTAAAAATCTTTTAACTTAGCAAATAAAATGCTTCTGCATAAAATAAGATTCCGCTGAAGATCCTTACGTTTCTTTGCAGCATGCCAATGATTCCAGTGAAATTTCCATCCTTTTGCATGGAGCCATAGTTCTGTTCTTTTGTAAGTTCATAACTGTTAAAGATAAATTGAATTAGAATGCAATGCCCTTAAAATGAAACTTCGATAAGAGTATCCATTTAAAAGGATTTACATTTGTAAAGTGAAGTAAGATTTGTAAGTTAAATAATTTACCTCAGATTCGTTGAAGATATAAAAGAATGCAGCATATCCACAAAAAGACCTTCTGATGCATTCCTCGCTCTATTATAAGCAGCGAAAGCAGTTTCCTAGAACCAGTTAGCAAACTACTCATTAGATATTTCATTAAAACAATATCAGCATAAAGATTCCAATTTCAAATTGATCATTGCGATTAATGATCCATTCAAATTCTCAATCTACTTTCGACAGAATGAATGCATGTTTATATACGAGTAAGAATTAAGCTTGCAATCTGTTTTACTTACCGGATAAAGTATTCGAACATGCGCCATTCTGGTTTGGTCCAAGAACAAAGCGTTTAATATCTGAAATACAAAACACATTCTTATCGATCCACAAAAGCGAGTTGGAGATTTGAATTAAAAGAAATTTTCTGTCCAGAGTGGTCGACTTTTAAGAAATTTCATTCGGATTTTTGTTCCGCGATTTTCTTAACTAAATCTTATTATCCAAAGATTCAATATGAAAAAACCAGTTGAAACCAGACTAAAACACAAGGTAATAGCGTGCGGATGAGCGAGGCTTCCTCCATTAGACATTTAAATCAAAGTTTATATTTTTTTCAAACAAAAAACTTAACTGTCCATAGCAGTACTCATGAGTGAACACAATCCGCATTGCTCTGTTTAGACTGAAATAGATTCAACCTGTGAGAACCATCTCTTATGTAAGAAAGAAATTTCTTCTTTGGCAAGAAGGCTCGATATTCGATGGTGTGGTTCTAGAATTTCTGGAGACCGACTATATGAAACAATGTATTTTAGCAACCAATGAAAATCTCCATCAGTTATGTATCATAAGTCTGTAGCATTACATGTATATTCATCTTTTTAAATAATTCACTTCAGGATTAGCACTTCATTCGGATTGTTAATTAGCTAATAAGAATTCATTGGTCTAATACAAAACAGAACTACAATTCTGACTTCGAGGTACTCACCGCAAGCGAATCCTGAAATTTTGTTTACCTTTGCTGAAACTGTGCGGCAACGAAGAACTACAGCTGATGTTCTCAGTTTAGAAAGATAAATAAATAAAGGGTGTAGAGTTCTCCAATCAGAAACATTTAGCATATTATACAAAGCGAAACAAGACACTTCAGTTTCGAAACTTTAACCATCTAGGACATTTTGGTTAATAATTTATGGAGTGTTTCTCTCGTGACAGCGTATGTTTGCACAGCTTATCGCTCTGAGAACCTACACTGTCACGAAAGACACACTCACAAGCATGCACAACCAGCTATCAGCTCACCACATCAGAATAAGAACTGTAATACTTTCGCGGGGAAAAAGAAAAATAATATGTAGATTCTGCAGGCGAAAACCCTAAAGCATTAAAATTGCGATATCCGATTAAATAAATCCTTCAATTAAATCGCATTGCACTAAATCTTGCTGATATTAATCAAATTTCAACAGATATTCGCAGCCATTGTCTTGGATAGGCAATCAGACAGTCATCCTCCTTAAAAAAGTCAATACAAAAGACAGGGTGGAACCCTACACTTTGTAGGTTCGTCCCCGTGTTTGCTTATTTTAGTACCTGACCCAACATTTCTCGGTCTGATCCTGAAAGTGTGATAAAAGGGAAACGCATATTTTGGATGTCGCAATGTGAAAACTAGATTCGATACCCAGTCTTTTGTGCTAAATTTCCTTGGGTTGAATAAAGGAATATAAAAGAAGTGTAACGACCAAGGAGATTTGAGGTATAATCTCAGTAATGAGCGCAGCTGTAATCTGTAAATATTAGAAGGCGATGAATCATGACATTTTCACCAAAGCTTTCTTGGGTTGGTACAGTTGGTTCGAACCCAGGTCTTTCCCGTAGAATAAAGACCTGCGTTTGAATCCCATCAATGAGGCAAGGAATTTCTATGTGTCTTTTGCGCTTCATTCTAAATGATTTGAACCTATTTTGTTGTTAAGGATATGAACTTTAAACTTTAATTTAAAGTAGTTTTCAGAAACACGCTTTTATTTGTTTGGAAAAAAATATATATACACATCAATAAACTTTAAAATGAATTGAAATTCATTAATCAATAATTTACAATCAATCGGACACTACTAAAATTTCAATTTAACGCAATTAAAAATTAATTAAAAGAATTCAACGAAAAAATTGCAAAACGATTTTCCTTTCTGAAGCTGACAACGCTTTTCGACCTCATGTCGTGATCACAGGAATGAAAATTACCGAATAGGGGTGAGCGTGAAACTTAAATAGGGATTATTTCCTTTTGCGCATGTGCGCATAAAGACCACAAATCCGAGATCAGATATGGCCGGCGAACATTAACAGAATACTGTTATGTATATAATTTAATTTCGACGGTTTCTGCAAATAACAGTCGCATATAATTACGTTGGACACGAAGTATTTTGGCCTCGTTAAATAAAGAAAAGGCAAATTTTGATGCAATTGAAGGAGAAGCATGAACTGAGGCCGCATGTTGAATAACACGAAAATTCAGGGGAACCGCGTCGAACCTTGATAACAGGAGTGAAAATCACCACGAGAAATGTTTATACCAGGTCATTTATTAAGTTTTTAAATAGTTTTGTTTTCTTGCCGATAATTTTGGCATATGTAAATCTTAACCGCTCCTATGTTTACTAAGAATGTTTCTTAAGAGTAAGTTTAAGTAGATTTTTAAGAAAACACATATGAAAAAAGGACACACACAGAGAGAAATTCTAAGTTTGATTTTTTACCCTGCCTAATGCCGCAAAAATATCAACAAACAACATGGTGGGTGCCTTTCCTAGCAATAACATATCCGCCAACCTTTCATCCTAGAATGCATCTTCCTAATTAAATCCCAGAATACACTCCACGTTATTAACTTTCAGTTGTGCACAAACCTTTCACCTCAGAAAGCAACATTTCTGTTCCAAAAATTAATTTCCCAGAATACATCTCCTCAATTTAGTATACCTCAATTTAGATAGGAGTCTTTGAGAACCTTGTCTATAATAAAATTGAAAGTCACTACCTTGCCGCGGGCATCTCCTCCCCGAACCAATTGCTTTCGTAGGGGGTGCTCTGCGGTTGATGCTCTTGAACGCATAACAGATGCAGCCCAAAACTGAAACAAAAAAAATATTTTCTAGTAATTTCCATTGACTTTGCCGGGGCGTTTGACTCGCTTTGGTGGCCAAGCGTCCCGGCAGACACAGGGAGGCAAATATCCCCGGCAATCTATATGACTGCATACAAACCTATCTCTCTGACAGAATAGTCACTGTAACTACTCCCTACTTCCAAGTCATCCGACCTGTTCATCGGGGATGCCCACAGGACTCCATACTGTGGCCACTACTTTGGAACCTTGTCCCGGACAGCTTCCTGGGCATGGACCTTGATGGAGTAGATACCCACGCATACACGGATGATCTTGTCATGCTACAGGCAGACAGTAGAGCCCAAATGGAAGCTAATGCAAACTAGGCCATTGACAGACTACAAAAAAGGGCCAGTCTCAATCACCTCAGAATCTCCTCAACCAAAACTTCCTCGATACTCCTGAAAGGTTCTCTCGATATACACAGGCCACCCCAAATCAAGATACAGGATACCACAATAAAACTGGCGACAGAAGTGAAGCATCTCGGACTTACCATTGACCAGAATTATCTTTCACCCCACATCTTGTACATCTGCAGAAAAAAATGAAGAAGTACTCAGCATTTATTGCCAGAGTTACTCTGAAGAACTGGAGCCTAAAGAAGAGGACACTCTCCCTCTTTTATAAAGCCATATTTATCCCAGCCCTCTCATATGCTGCGGGTGTCTGGTTAAAAAAAAGCCACCACAGCAGCCAATAGGAGAAAATTAGAGACTATACGGTGCTCCATTTTACTAACCATCTCAAGGGCATGCTGTACTGTGAGCTCGCACGCACTTCAGGTCCGGGTGGGCTGTCTCCCCGTAGACCTGGAAATCATCCATTGCGGTCTACTCTACCACCTTTCAAAGGAAACAACAGTGACTTGTATTGGTTTCACCAACCCAATCAATAACACTGTAACAGTGAAGCAACACCTTACAACCTTCCTTGGACAAACCTGGCAATTCGGATGGACGGACTCAACCAAGGGTGCCGTGAAATTTATCCCTGATATTCTGCAAGTCTACCCACGTCAACCACCTTGGTTCTCACCTGGCCTGTGCACCACTTTTCTGCTCACAGGGCACGGATCTTTCAATGCAAAATTGGTCGCCTTCAGTATTGTGGAATCGCCACTATGCCACTGCGGTGAGGAGCAAACCTGGAAGCATTTAATGCACAATTGCCCCCTCTACGAAGACCTCCGTTGCAATCTCATCACGAATATCCATTTCAACCCAAAGGATCAGGAGCACCTCATACTGCTGGAGGAGGACCATTATCAAGCTCTCTTACAATTTGCCCAAGAGATGTTTACCAAACTAAGGACCCTACCTCGACCACCCTAGAGCCTACTATTTAACCCGGAAAAAAGCAAACAGACTCAAGGCAAACCACTGGTTACCCACTAGTGAATTTCAAACACCACCAACTCGAAAGACCGAAAACACCACACCTACATCAAGAAAAAGAAGAACTGTACCAGAAGACAACATCCCAATCTTAAAACTGCATTTCAAGCATGTAAAAAAAACACTAGACTGGACCAGGAATGAGAGTGCAGCTACACTGCCCAACGCCAATATTGGCGATCTGAACTGGACCCTCTTGCCTGGTTCCCCTTATAACTCCTCTTCCTTTTGCAGGAGACGGGTCCCGTCTCCTCCCCCTTCCGTTCCCTCCCTTCACCTGGTGAAGCATGGGCCTGCCTCACTGACTCTCTGGGGTCGCCTTCTATATCGTCCCCATATTTCTACTCCTTCGCCCCAGCCTTCGGTCTCCCCACCCACCCTATCTGTGTGCCAGCGAACACCATATACTTCCAAATTTAACTACACCCAAATTGCTTCGCCCACAAAACTTTCGGCCTTTCAAATTGTAGAGCTATGCCTGCCGCAATCATCATTCCTTATGTGTGTGCGTTTTGTTTTTTAGGTCCTAGCCACTGAAATCACAGGAAATTAGGTGGCAGTACCTGTCAGAATAACCTTAAGTACTGGTGTACTTGGTCTGCCTCCACTGGGCGAAGCGCGGCCAAGGTGGGGCCTGAGCAGGGGTCTGGTGGCTAAATGGCCAGAGGAACAACGATACACAACACTACACGTAAACAATACCCATATTCTTTTAAATCTCTGGCCTTTAGAGTGTTTTGTATTACAAGACAATGTATACCACGCTGAGATGAGGGAACTCTAAACACACTTTAAACACTTTGGATGCCCACGACATTGGCAACGTTGAATGCACCAGGAAGAGAAGAAAAGACCAAAATCACAATTTTACTATCTACTGAAACGCACTCACAGTAATATGTATTTCATAAATGTTCCCCCTCTAATACCATCAATTTCTACAACATTCTTGAAAGGGATCTAAGTAAAATGTGTTTGAATTGAATCTTCTCTGTGATTCAATTTTGACGCAGCATGCTCTACAAACCAGAAACTCCCTCTGATAGGGCCAATTCAGAATGCTGTTTTCTTCCTGGAATGTGCCAATGGTCACTTTTTATGGTCGAGTTCAAAATGGACCTCAAACTTTCTCCTACTAATCCCGTTGATCCATTTCTGTTCATTTTCATAGAATTAATTTCATCCCTTTATTCTTGTTGTTATACATTTAAATTTATTTGGTTTATTCCCAGAAATCTCCTAATTTATTATTGTTATACACTAATCATTTATCTCTTCAGTCTTGTGATCATTATTGTAATTACTGACTTGTCACTAACGTGAATCCCACTAGCACTTTGCTGTCCAGGGGAGAGATTATGATCTCCAACTGAATAAATAAATAAATACTATGGAAATTGGTCTGCAGCCTCACCAGGTTTTAGGTCTATTGGTTTTGAATGGTACGATTTCCAGGCTTCAGGGAGAGTGGCTGTATCTGTTCGAGGTATCTCACAGAACTCCTTCAAGTGAATATTTTTCCATGACTTTTATTGTAATGCTTAATGACAAAACTTTGAGGGAGGGATTTTAAGGGTTATCGTCGAGTAAACAGAAAAGCGACCATAGATATACCCAGAACAATACAGAATTCTTCTCTGATGCTCCTAAACCTCCACTTCCAATTCATTAAAACAAGTTATTTTAAGAAATATTTCATTGGAAGAGCACTTCGATTGCGTAAATCTTTAATATCTGGTGATTCTTTATAGATTTTAAATGCAATACCACATTTTCTCTTAAATTTTCTTCTAAATAAAATATCAAAATAAACGTATTAAAATAAAGTATATTATAGAAAACATTAAACAAAAGACCATATTAATCCGATATCACCAAACAACGCAAATTGAAAAATTTCATCAACGTCGTGGTTGGTCAGTTTCTTTATTTAAAATATTCAAATATTCCTTAGTTTTGCAATTGGATATTTCGATATTCAATGAAAAAACATCTCTGCAATTATTTCACCCAATGCGCACATTATCTGAACATCATTTATACGATGTTTTTCTGGTGGAACATTAGCATTTATTTGGTACTGAGCTGAGACGAGGAAGTTAAGTAGTTTTGAGAGTACCACAGTGTGCCAGTGCTGTTAATTCTCCGAAATACCTACCTGCGTTATTTATCATTCGGTAAGCCATTTTTAAGCAGTTAAAATGCAAGAATTGCTAATTTAAGATAATTGACCAGTGCACACTGCTGATTGGGTGAGATAATTAATTACAAGCTAAATGTTGCTGTACTAGATACTAAGGAAAAATCCGAGAGAGGTGTGTTTAGGACCTCTTAAAGAGGTACTAAACGTTGAGTGCTAAAATCAATGAGAAACATTAGTAGCTTAAATTAAACTAGAAGTTTAATTTAAGATCGTAATGACCAGATCAATGTTGTTGTAGGATTTTAGAAGCATCTGCAACTAAGGTCACATCGCGCCTACATACTGTTTCGGTAGATGCGAGGAGTTTTATTATTTTTCACATTCGTTTAATAATTAAGACATTCAAGAATGCTTTATTCATTGGTAATGCCTCTCCTAGAGGCCTCCGTAGCCGAGTGGTCAGGAGCGAGAGTGCACTAACAAACGCTCCTTGAATACACCGGGGTTCAAGCCCCTGACTGCTAAATACGGTCGATCTGCAAACCACGGAGACCAGCGTGTCAGATTATAGTCCATTTCCCTCAACATGAATTGTTGAGGATGCTTCCATCCTGCAGTGGGTTTATAATGGCTGCAGTTAACCATTTTGTTAATGGCTCTCCTATATTTACCAGTACGAAGTGTCATCAAAGGTTCGGGGATTGAACTAATATTTGGTGGACGATGAAGTTTTCCGAATATTCGGATCAAACACCTTCAAAGTAGTATGCTTTGCATGTATTATTCCAAGGTTTCTGCAACTTCTACAACAGGAGTATCCCTGGGATGCTTATTTAAGAATTACTAATTGTTCTGGTTCGCTGTTTCACTGTGCAGAAGGAATTCATAAGGAACAAGGCCCTTTGGTTCAAAAAATGCGATAACCTTGATGGTAATAATGGGGCCGTAATTTTTGAGCATCCTCAACATTCTAGATGAGTTGAAGAGCTGACTATTTGAAAGGAATTAGAGACAAAATATGACCACAAACGTTAGAAACGTAAGAAATGAAAATTTGATTCAATGACCATGCATTTAAAAACTTTTCATAGGTTTGTTTATCTTTTCGACTTTTCCTACATTTTTCTTAAAATTTCGTATTCAATCATTGCAGGTTACTTCAGTAAAGTTTTGAACAGCAATGCCACATTTGCGGATACTCCATCCTGTAAGTTTGTTTTCTACCACTTTGTACAAAAAGTATCTTTTACGCAAGAAAGTTTTAAAATGTATCTTAGAATGCCTGCTAATTATTCGTTTTATAAATTATAATAGGGATTCTTACTTGAAAATTTGAATATAATTTCATGAATTTACTACGTGAACGATGACATTCGATTGAACATTCGACAGACGATGAAGGCGAATATTTCGTATAATAGGCATCCTGGCATGCAGATTCGCAGCATCTAATGGAAATCGATCTACCACTTTACAGTGGGGCGCATAATATAAATTATACATGCCTTTAAATAGTATGAACCAGAGCTCTAATGCTCAATCAATGAACAGTGGCACAAACAGCTTAACAGATTCTTTAAAGATACGGAATTTAAATTTATAGCCAGGCCAATACTGAACTTACTCTAGGCTGAACAATCGCTGAGTCCTTTTCTCGATCGCAACACAAATTAATGACCTGGTATAAACATTTCTTGCGGTGATTGCGACTCGTCTTATCAGGGTTCTACGCGGTTTCCCCTGACTTTTCGTGTTAATCAACACGTGGCCTTAGTTCACGCTTCTCGTTCAGCAGCGTCAAAATTAGCCTTTCATGCCGTTAATGAAAAACATACTTTTTTATCAAAGAGGCCAAAATATTTAGTGTCCAACGTAATTATACGAGAATATTAATTGCAGAAAGCGTCGAAATTCAATTACTTGAAAATTATGTTAATGTTCGCCGGCCATATGTGATCCCCTGACTGGTAGTCTCTTACGCGCATGCTTGAAGACAATAATCCCTATTTAATTTCCATTCTCACCTCTATTTTAATTCCTGAGATTACGATATACGGTCGAAAAGTGTTGTCAGCTTCAGGAAGGAAAATCGTTTTGCAATTTTGTCGTTAAAATTCTTTTAATTAATTTTTACGTATTTGTTAATTGTGTTCAATTGATTTTTAATTATTTTTTAGTGTAATGTAAGATTTTCGATTTTTTTCGTTTTGATTTCTGGAGAGTATTATACGGAGTTGTTCTACTATCATTTTGAAGTAAACTTCTTTTATTCTTTTACAAATCATGTCTTTAAAACCCAGGGACAACATCCCTTTAAGCCGGTTTTTTTTGGCTTTCTCAGTAGGACAGTCACAACCCCAGGACTTAGTATGACAAGCAATCGTCGTTAAAACTATTTATTACGGTCACCTGGAATGTTATTTTATCTGCCCATGTGTCTGTAAATTCTGCATGTTTCTGTTTGATTAGTCTGTTTTGTTGGACCAAAAAAAACCACGTTTCGAGAAAGAAACTTGCGAAATGGAGACAGGACAAATAATGACAAGTTTAATATTAATTGGAAAACACCAATATATTAAATTATTAAATTAACCATCAGATCACGCAGTTCATATACATGACTGGCAGTACACGCCCTCATGTTCCACACTCTTAACTATCAGATTCCAGTAGGTTGATAAATTTAACAACCTAATCGAAAGCTTTTGTATGTATCTAATTTAATATATGTGCGCTTTTCAATTAATATTAAACTCGTCATTATTTATTCTGTCTTCATTTCGCTCTGTGGTCGCAAAAATCCACAATAGTAATAACGTCACATATTTTCGAGAATCTTGTATCGACTTCAATAATGTGATATTTTTAGTAATTAATTCTTATACAACCCTTATAGTTGTCCCTTATACTTTTCCTTGCTCCCTCCTCAGTTCATCATTATTGAATAGTATACCACCATATCAAACATTGTCCCAATTCATCGCAATCTGCACGAGTTATACCATCTTTTCTACATGTTTCGTTAATTTTGTCGAGCAGTGTATCATTGGAACTCTAATTTATGCCAATTTATTTTTGTTGTAGGGAACAGAATTTGCAGCTTATAACTCGTTAACAAGGAGGACAAGAGGAATATTTGTGGATTTGATAGATAAACTCTCTCAATCAATGAATTTCACGTAAGTTTCACGGTATTTAATTCTTATCGTAATTATTAGGCTGCAAGCATTTCAAAACAAACATCTTTTTGAAATTAACTGCAATGGCTGAGATCCTTTCTCTTTATCTGGTGGGATTCCAATCTGAATTCAAACGCAAGTTTGAATTCAGATTGGAAGCATGGCTTGAAGTGATCTGAAACAGATTTATAAGAACCTATAGTACTTAGTACCGTGCTTGGGTTTGAGGTTAAGAAGACGAAAGGAGATATTTGTTGAAATTGGACTTGAACTTCTGTAGACTGTAATTTTCAGGAAATACGTATGAAGGAAGGTTGTTCCAGAAAACAGCAGTTGGATGAATAAATGAGGAAGATGAAAAGTTGGTTGTGTGGGTTTGAAGTTGGACAGTAAATCGATGTTGGCTGGTGGCTGCACGTATTCGGACTGCTTTGAAAGAGAGAGCGGGAATTAGAGAAGCCAATTCAGAAGAACAGTGCCCATGGAAGTATCTGTAGAAGAGGCATGCAGCAGAAACAGTACGTCTATGAGAAAGCGAGTGGAGAGACTCTGTTAGAGATGAATCATTAATTAACCTAACTGCCCTCTTCTGAACTGAATCAAGAAGCCTGAGAGAGGTTTTGGGGGCACCACCCCAGATGTGGGAACAATATTCCATGGCAGGGCGGATTTGCTACTTATACAGAGTGAGCAGCTCTTTTGAAGAAAAGTAACGCTGAGAGCGAAAGAGAAAACCAAGTTTTTTAGATGCAGAGGAAGCAATATTTGTAATGTGCTTGTGCCAAGAGACATTAGAAGTCAGGGTAATCCCCAAAAGAGATATATCATTTTGCCTAGAAATCGGAGTGTCACTAAAGATAAGCATAGGAGCAGAAGAATCCTTTTTGCGAGATATAAGACAAGACTGAGTTTTAGAAGGGTTGAAATCAACTAAGTTGTCTTTGCCCCAATGGAGAATTACCTGAAGATCGGCATTTAAGGAATTGGCAGCAGATTTTCGAGAAGATGAAGCTGATTGAGCAGGACACGGTTTCTCAAAATGGAAATTGCAATGCAATGTTCTATCATCGGAAAAACCATTCATAGGATTTCAAGTAAATGGAAGAAGGTCATTAATATACAAGAGGAAAAGAGTGGGGGAAAGAACTGAACCTTAGGAGACACTGGCATTAGTGAAGAAATTAGAAGACAGAGAGCCATCTACCATCACCCTCAGTGAGCGATCAGAGAGAAAACTGGATAACCAATTACTAAAAACAGTTGGCAAACCATAAGATGGAAGCTTGTTTAGAAGACCTTTATGCCAAACACGATCAAAAGCCTTTGAGATGTCAAGAGCAACTACTTGTGTTTCACCGAACCTTTCCATTGAATTAGTCCATAAATGGGTAACATAAGCCAGAATATCTCCAGTGGATCGACACTGACGGAATCCATACTGGTGACGGTTGATCAGACGGAAGTTTTCAAGGTAGTTTAAGAGTTGGCTGTTAATTGATTTCTCGATTCCTTTAGAAAGAGTAGAAGTAATTGCAATGGGACGATAATTGGATGGGAGGGATTTGTCATCCTTTTTAGGAACTGGCTGGATATAAGCAAATTTCCACGCAGAAGGAAAAACACCTTTGGAATAAGAAAATGAAAATAAAAAGGCGACATAGAACAGGAGTAAGTTCGGGAGCACAGGTTTTGACAACAAGTGGAGAAATACCATCGAGACCTGGAGCTTTCTTAGCATCAAGATTCGTCAAAATAATTCTGACATCCTTTTGACGAAAAACCACAGGAGGCATTGAATGGAGCGTATTGGGAATGGTGCCAGGAGTTTTACCAAGATCATTAATACATGAGTTGAAAGAAAAATGGAATGCTAGCAGGTCAGCTTTATCCTTGGCTGAAGTGACAACAGAACCAACTGGTTTGGACAGAGGTGGGAGCAGAGATGGGCAAAAGTTGCGACCAATAGCTTTGGCTAGAGACCAGAGTGCTCGGCTACCATTAGTGCAAGAAGCAAGTTTTCTACTCTTAGCCTGTTCAAACTCTAGTTTGGACTGATTAATAACTGCTTTACAATTGTTGCGAGTTTGGTGTAGGCAGAAAATGAAACTGAAAAATCAGAAATAAGCCAATTACGATGTGCAACATTCTTCTCTTGAACAGCCTTAGCACATTTATTGGAAAACCAAGGTTTAGATAAAGGATGAGATTTTAACTTGGAGTGTGGGATAAAGGATTCCATTCCTGCAAGAATAGTTTCACTGACACGATCTGGCAAACGTTGATATCAGAAGTTTTGAAACAGTAATCCAACCAAGGAAAAGAAGAAAAGAAATCTCGCAGTCATTCTATTTTGCATTCTTGTAATGTCAAAGAACACGAGGTTGGAAATAGCTATGAGATAAAGGCTCCCATGGAGAAGAGAGAATCACCGAGTTGGGATCTGAAGTGCCTAAAGGACCTCTCACTTCGAGTGTGTACTTAGAATGGTTGTTTGTGAGAAAAGATCAAGTGTGTTGGCTGTATGATTAGGATGTCCCGTATTCTTGTAAGTAAATCAACAATCTGTGCAAGGTCATTAGTAATTGCAAAAGCCTCACCATCTCGACCAGCTAGGTTGGTGTGACTAGAAAACGGAACCCAGCTGGAGTTGTGAACATTAAAATCACCAAGGAAAATTACCTCACTGTTAGGGGCAAAGTTGGATTAGCGAAAGTCAAGTTGCAAAGTTAAAGAGCTCCAAGTGATTAGTGGAGTTGGGAGAACAGTAGAGACAACAGATGAATTTGACACAACGAGGTAGGGAGATTTTAAGCCAGAGAAGATCAAAGAGAGGAGATTCCAAATTGCCAAGTTTCTGACAGCGAATATCGGAACGGACATATGCACAAGTACCACCTTTGAGGCGAAAGGAATCATACAGGGAATAATTTGGGCATCTGAGATGAGAAGTGGTTGAATCAACCGATAACTGAGATTCTGTCAGAAAAAGTATATGGGGTTTGGCAGACTGCAAATGGAAATGGACATCGTTGAGATTAGAATTGAGACCACGTATATTTGTGAAATAACTTAGGAAGTCCTTGGGAGGTTTAGATCTTTTCGCAGATAAGCTTGCTCTATTAGTTTGACAATTCATGGTGTATTGAATAGTAAGAAAAAGTGCGTGGGACATGTTGTGTGAAGTAATGAAATTTTTGGATATGGCGTACATAGGGTAAGAATATACTCAGATCCTTGACATAACGTGGCCTCGACAATGCTCCCCGCATACACACTACTCGGACTCCCTCCAGTCACTATCTGGCAGAGTAGAGGCAGCAAGATTATACACTAGCTGATCCGGAAGCCTCCTAGAGAGTTACCAATAGGTTCAGTCCGGTGTACTAACTAGCGGCCGGCCTGCGAATATCGTTTTAAAGCTGTACCCTCGAAATGTAAGGAATATTGGATCTCGCCACGATGTTCATCATAACTTGAAAAGTCATCAATCATACTGCATGATGAAAAAGATGGGGAAGGGTTGACCGGAACTTGGCTCTAGAGACTAAACATGGGTTCCACCACGTCAAACAATAAGCAAAGTGGTGGTATTGCACCTGTTGATGAAAGTCATCTATCACCTAGTACTGCCTGGTAACATAGAGGGACGGCATTCCTCCTTGTGGTATGAGCGCCAAACCTCGACCCCTGCTTACGTTGATTCACACCTGGGTGGTCACCCACAATGTACTTGTGCATGGAGGTTATACCCAGGTTATACTAACAGTCACACCATCGTTAAGGTACAATGAGAGGATTTGGCTGTCACAGACCGTCCGGACTTTGCCGAAATTGGCTCCACGTGACTTGAGTGTCACCCTAATATCAGTTCCATCAGCATTTTAGACTCGCAGGTAGCAAGTACAGCTTGTCTGGCACATCTGAGAGAATGTCTGTGACAACCTCAAGGACCATATCTAGTATGAAACCAAATTATTGCACCACTCTAGAAGTTTATTAACTCTTTCATATGGGCATACCCATTAGAAATGGAGAATTAATTGACACACGAGTTGGAGTCACCTTTCTGACGTAATTGGTTTCATTTTCCACGCCAGATGCACTTTACTCCTGTCAGAGAAGAGTTCCATTAATTTTGGTGCGACAGAGTATAATTAAATTAGTGACCCAGGCGATATGGATCACAGCGTTTCTTGATGCCTTAAATATCCTCAGAACAGCGAACAAACGACTTCCAGAAAATTGACATTTGTATAATTTTCAATTTTTAAACCCTTTAACACCTCAAATTCCAGTAATATATGTGAGTACTAAAAGTATTATTCTACTGAAATATGAATGAAACTGTCTGGTATTGCTAACGAACTCTTTCAATCTTTCATTCGCAGTTACAAGTTTAAACATTCTGAAGATTATGGTACCCGGCTGCGTAATGGACGTTTTACCGGAATAGTCGGAAAAATTGCGAACAACGTAAGTTGATTAAAAATAATTCCAGTATTAGATTTGAAGTTCTAGGTACAGGTGCAAGCAGAAGGCTAAAACAGTTCAGATACGGAACTAATAAGGTGTTTATCAAAATTAAGTTAGTGTAGCTAAGGAATGTTTGAAGAAATTTAATACAACGGAACAAAATTAATTGTGAAGAATTGATTGCATTGATGTCTCTTTCATTGGTGTCTCTTTTACGGTTTGCTTAATTATCTGCTTCTTCTTTTTCTGGTGCTCTGTTAATGCACCATGTATCCGGAAGTATGATTCAGGGTGCAGATTCAGACTTTTTGAAGACTTTTTTTTAAAAAAATAACTACACATAAAGAAAACAATAAGGCAATTTTTATTAGAATTGGAGCAAACTGGAGTGGTATCTTCCCCGATGAGACAGAGTATCTCTGTTTCTTCGGGGAAGATCTCTTTCCTTCAGAAAGAGATTCTATCGGCTTCGATACTGAACCGTAGTGTGCTTGGGAAGGACCTATAAGGTTCCATAGCACACAAGTCACGAGATACCTTCTCCTCACAGGTCATCGTCGACAAAGAATACTGTGGTGTGAAAAATACGGAGGACACTGGTGCACATCCTGGTTCAAACCCCGTGCGAAGGCTTCGTTGTGACGCAACAAACACGAGAGCATGAACTGATCGTGCGTGGTGCCGATTATCCAGGCAGGTGGCGTTGTTTCTTAACATGGTCCTGATGCGTATGGACCAAAGAATTTCACTTGAGACATCTACCGACAACTCTTAGGAGACCAAGTGCACCCTGCCATATTGCATTTTTCCCGGATGTTCTGTATATACATGTATGTCTGAGATAAATGGAACATGGCAAGTTGCACTTTGTCTCCTAAGAGAAAAAACGTATATTAATCATTAAAGTTAATAAAATTATATTAAATGAATGGTTCTTTAAAGTATAATTATGTTAAATAAATTTTATACGTATATATGACTTAATTATTTTGGAGAAAGGAAGATTAATTTTTGAGAAAAGTATTTCTTTTATTTTTTCGTGTTTAAGAAAGCTGACATTGGTGTTGCACCATTCTTTCCAACGTATGAGCGCCATCTTGCAGGAGAATTCACCCATCCATTACTAAATAAGGAATGGGTCTTCATAGGGAGGAATGTGGAACGATTTTCAGATTTGCACTCACTTTTCAGCATATTTTCTAATCAGGTGAGTGAAACTGTTCGACTCTTAGGGATACAATAATTAATTTCCCTGTTCTCATTTCTAATTATCTATTAAAAACAAAGGACAAGTAAAGAAACCTCTTTCAAAGTAATAATCTATATATCATTGCCAATTAGCTCTAGGCAGTACGTTATAGTATAATGTACTATACTTGTGTGAATCGTGAAGAATTTGTTTCAGGTGTGGATTCTTTTACTTGTGGCCCTCATTCTTATTACTGTGATCAGCGGGATCATTGAGAAGTTGCGGCAATCTGAGAGTTCGTCAAAGGCTAATTTCTACTACAGATGGATGGCAAATGGATTGAACTACGTGGACCTTCTTTTGTCCCAAGGTAAGCTTATTTTACATTGATTCTCTTGTTGCTTTAGGGGGTACTGAAGAGTCCTATCGATATTGCAAAGTTCTTTCAACAGGAAGGGTCTTTCCAATTGTAAATTTTATAAAGGAGTTCACAGCGGATGCCTACCAGAGCAGGGGACCCCTGGTGATCCTTACTAAGTCCGAAATTAATTTTTTCAATTTCTCATATCGCCAGTAACGAAAACAGACAAGTGTGAGGTGGGTAGTTAAACAGCCTGGACTGGATTAGTTGTGAAGAGACGTGCAGAACTCCGTGTGGTTCCAAACAGAGTTCTCTTTGCTGTAAGTCATCGGGACGTGGTTCTTGATCAGTTTTACTGCTAATGAGCGATGATGTGTGTCCTTACACAGTTCACTAGTGAACTAATACCTCTTGGAGTGAAAAACTATATTTAAATATTAGCACTGGCCACATCGTTTAAAGAAAAACAGGCTTTCGCTGAATCCGACATTAAAATGTAGCAAATTTTTAAAAATTTCAACTTTATTTATTATTTTCAATTTCGTAGTTACCCATGTTTATACAGTTATTTTGAATTACTCGTATTTTGTATTTTAATTAGCATACGACTGTATGTAAATCATTTGATATGTTTAGCTCGAATTAAACTCAAATTTATCTGCAATTTTTACCGTATTTATACATTAAACATGCAACATCAACAGTTGTCTGATATCATAAAAATAACTAAATAAATAATGTTCAAACAAGGATTAATTTCTTCGTTGTAAACAGGGAAAGCAGATCCGAGAAAAAGCACGAGGTATGGAATTCCAAGCCACATCCTTAACTTCGTGTGGATGCTGTGTGCAGTTGTTACAATCATGAATGTGTTCAGAGGTTTGCTGACATCCCAACTGGCTGACAGGAAGATTGTCCCTGAAGTTGATAGCCTTGAAGACGTGTGTAACAAGCCAGACATGATTCCTTTGGTTTGGAGAGGTTCAATATTCGAAAACGTTTTTCGGGTACGTAGGCTTTTTATTTCTTTATTACACTATCTATAAACTCACGAGAGCATATCAAAATACTTCCCCCTTCTGTCCTTATTATGTGTATTCTATGAACGTTCTCATAGATGACTCAATAGATGATTATTCACTGTAATATATGCCAGAAGCTTCATTGCTCTAAGTCTTATTTCTTTTGTTATCGAGCTGAATGTGCCACAGAATCTCATCGCGGATAAAGTTGAATATCGATCCATTGTCAAATTCCTGTTTTGCAAGGCAAATTGCCAAGTACTATCCATGGAGATATGGCTACGGTATCTGGGGATATCTGTCGATCGAAGACTTTGTAAAAGGCTGGTGGCGATAGTTCAAGTTCAGCCAGGAGAGCGTCCATAATGAGGATAGTTATGGGCGGTTCATATCTCGCACTGCTGAATTCGTCATGAAAATTGAACAGTCAGGCTGAGATAAGCTATGCATCAGTGGAGAGCATAATTCACAATGATTTCACTGTGAATACGGTCTCAGCATGATGGATTACTAGCTTGTTGCCATGTCTTTAGAGAGAAAAAATGGCAAACACAAAAACAAAATATGTTCAAAACCAATGGAAGCATCGATCATTACCAACTCATGGAAAGGCCAGAGTGCACCCATCTGCAGGGAAGATGTTGTGTTGCTGATAATTTTCTGGGATAAAAACATTAAACATCTCTTTGATGACCAAATTAAACACTGAAATGTTTAATTTGGTCTTTCTCGTAATGTATTGAGTACATAGACCATTCCGACGATTCTCGCAACTTTACATATATTGTATAGTGGGAATGGTCTTTGTATGAAATTTTTGAAACATTTAATGGAGTTACAGAAATAGTTTAACTATCAGAATCAACTACCATTCGGCATATCGCTTTTTGGATGTATTGAAAGAAACATATAGTTATCAGTGCATCTTGAACGCTCATAATTCCTATATTCCAACTTAATGACAAAATAAAGTACTCTTGTCATTGACAGTGTTCCAACTGAAATCTCTTCCATAGGGTGTTAGGAGAACGGTGACTTTTCCCTCTTTGCTACTCGTGAAGGAAAGACAGGACATATCTTATTATTGATGGAACTATTTCTACACCCTCAAAGTCCAACGAACTACAATTTAAAAGACGCCACTCTTATTTTGCAAATAGAATTATTTTTAATTAAAATGTTCTTCAAAAACTAATTTATTTAATGAAAATTTCAGGCGGCTGACACTGATCTCCACAAAACATTGTGGAGAAGAATGCAAAAGGTCACTGGAATGAAGGACGCTGGAAAGGTGGACTTTTCCAAAGTACGGAATGGCACTCACGTGATTGTTGTTGACTACGTAACAGCTTTACACAAACTTTCCCAATTCAAGAGCCCGTGCAGTTACCATATTGGAAAAGTCCCTGTTGCACAATTTGTGGGAGTTGCAGTTTTGAGAAGAGGCCTTTCTTCGGAGATCAAGGAGCGGATAAATCTTGGGTAAATATTCTCTAAGTACAAAGACATTCACCTCGTTTATGAAACTAAATTAATACTCTTATTAATGCGCTGTTATGCTGAAAAATGTGCGTTAAATCAATGCATCATTAATTCGGGCAATGGAAATGTAAAATTTTGCCCTTTTAGACAAAAATTTCCTTTTCTAATTTCCATTAATTTCTAATTTGAATAAAACTGTACTTTTGAAAGTCTGTTATGAAAACTTTCCATTAAGAAAAATGCGAATTAAATTCATCGAGTTTACTTTGGATGTTTGGTGTTATATTTGCATAGGAAATTCCTCTTAATGGAGTCGCCTGTTGTAGGCATTAACACAACATCTTGTTCAATTTAAAGTCCAAAAAATATAGCTAGATGAAATCGCGTGTGTATGTGACTTAAACGCCAAAACAATTTAGGTTATGGTACGTCAAGACGTCTTTTGTCTTTAAGTTGCTTTTGATCTGTGATCGTATTATCTGTTAACTGGATGAGCGGCCATTTTCACCAAATTTGGGCAGAAACATTACTATATCCGTGTGCTACTCGCTAGGGTAAATGAGATTAAATGTAAACGTGATGTTAGTATTTTGACTGACTGGAAGGTAGGGGATGAAGACAGACCCTGGGCACCTCATATTTGCTGCAACACGTGCTGCAAATCTCCGTGGATGGTTGAATAACAAAGGACGTTCAATGCCTTTTGCCATCCCAATGATTTGGAGGGAGCCGTGAAATAATGTAAATGTCTGTAATTTGTGCGTGGTGCTTCCTCTTCAACATGGCATGTCAAAAAAAAAAAAAAAGGAATGGGACTGTGGAATACCTCCTCACCAATCCGTCAGCTATCCGACCAGTGGCACATGAGGGATGGTCTGTCTGTATCTCATCCTCCAGAAGGGTACACTTTGTAGTCTCAAACTATGAGGCTATGGTCTATATATGTGTTGCTATTAGAGACAAAATTTTAGTGTGGACAGCATGGCCGAGAAGAACCCCCAGTTTCTAAGGAAAAAACCTTGCTATCTACGCCTGAGACTGACTAACAGTCACGGAGTGAAAAAAGCCCATTAACGTTCCTCGCGTCTTCGACGGGATTCGAACCCGGGCCTTTTCCACCCGGTGTGGTGAAGACGGTGACAGTACCACTGGGCTACCACGCAGACACACTTTGGAGTCTGATGAAAATGGAGACAGTGAGGAATGATGGCCAACCTGGGCCTTCAACTTCACAGGATCCTAATTTCGTGCCAGAACCTGAGTCGCCGATTGAGTCACACAGAACCACTCGAAGTGAACTGTGATCTAATTCGAGACCAAGATCTATCGAAAGATAAAGCCGAGGATCAAGGTTCCAAAAAGATTCTGGAATCAAGGCTCCAACAAGAATCTGCGATCAAGGCTCCAACAATGGAATCTTCTGCAACCAATGTCAAGGTGTCCGTGAACCGGAGCAGGCAGAATGATTTGACTCCATATTTTAAAAGTGAAAACAACCTTGTTGCCTGCTGTGATTTCAATGGTTTGATGACAGTTTTGAATGTGGAGCACAACCCACAGGACTGGAGGCTGTTCACAGACTCATCAAAGCTGAGTTTAAAAGCTGTTTTGCTCCACAAGGGCAAAGCTCTTCCTTCAGTTCTTCTTGGCCATGCTGTCCACACTAAAATTTTGTCTCTAATAGCGACACATATATAGACCATAGCCTCATAGGCTTACCATAGAGGATTTTCTCTTGTGAAAATTCCCATAGACTTTACATTGTCCCGTTGAAATAACTATACAAAATGGAGACTTGATACCTTGTTACCTTGGGTATTTACTGGCTTGGGTTAGCCACCTTTAGGGAGAAGCCATTAAATATTTATATGTGATATATTAGTGTTTTATTACTTCGAATTCACATTTTGATTTTGGTAAAGTCCTATAGGGAAACATGGGGCTGGTTTTGGGCTACTTGTAAATGAACTTGCAGTGGTTATAGCTCTCTTAATTTTGGGATTGAGGATCATATATTTGAAGAAAGGAAATTTCTTGAAATTAATTATTTTTGTGCATAATTTTGTGGAGTCCCCTGTCCATTAGGGACTGAGATCTGAAAACTCACTTTAGGGAAATCTTCAACTCTAATGCAGATTAGAGTTGAATGCAGATTCCCGGGTGGGGGCAATTGTCTTTATAGACATATATTGATAGACTGTGGGAATTAATTTATTTTTGTTGTCTAGATTACTTTTCTAAATAATATAATGTCAGCAGAAGACAGCGATATTACTTGGTCCAGGAATTTGAAGCATATTCTTCCTCTCTGGATTTTGTAACAAGCAAGTGTCTATCGAGAAAGAAACTTCCTGGACACCAGTAAGGAATAAATGTAAAAGGAAATCAAAGACCCCTAAAATTATTATAATAAGTGAAAAAGACAAACCGAAACTTGATAAAACAAATATGGAAAAAATTATTACCTTCAGTGATGAAGAAAATATGAACCACCCGTCTCTCGTTAAAGTAGTTCAAACATGTGCAGCCGAGAACGGTGAGGGTTATGGAGTTTTTGATTCCCCAAGTGTGTAGGGAATAATATAAACTGTTTGTAGCAGGAAAGACCATAGGATTTCTTTTGTAGATGGTTTAAACTTGGGAGGATCATTAAATGCCTTTGAGGTGTAGGTGGGATTAGCTAAAATAAGAAAGGCTTTAGGAGAAATAATGTCCAAAGAGTCAAGTAAAATAACAAAACAAGCGCCCAATAGAATTTTCGGTCTCTGGGCTGACTTGAAGGCGGTGAGAACAGCTTTGATCGAGGACAATAAGCCCCTCAAGGTACGAGCAAGGGATCTGAAAGAGAGTGCTTGTCACATAAATCAAATTTTAGATTGCCAGATTGAACTACATAAGAAGTCTTATGCAGAGATAGTGCTGCAGGATTTCAAGTTAATTGATCCTGTGGACAAGAATAAACCAAGATCCAATGAGGGGACTAGCAGTCTTAGTCGGGATAGATCCTTACCACTTTCTAGAGGTGTGCCTAATATTCAGAATTGGTAATTCTCAGGCCCACTGAGGACTATTCCTTGAGTTCAGGTCAGGACATAAAACAGAAAGTGACTGAAGTCATTAGGTGTGGCCACAAGGAGATGAAAGAAAAAGGTATTCGTTTCCTCAGGAATAAGGGGATCCTTGTGGAGACCACAAATTCAGTGGATGCTAATAGAATCTCTTCTGCTCCTGCCTTGAAAGAGATAGGCTTTACAATGGAGAAACCTCGGTTATCAGATCCAACAGTGTTAATATATGGTGTCCCTCGTGATTATGTTAAAGAAGATCTATTCTTTAAAAACTTAAAAAGATTTTCGATTCTCAGAGAATGAAGTTAAAGACGAGGTGACTTTCAGATTTAGTTCTGTATCAGGTACAAAAGTGGTTAATTGGGTGATCGGATTTAGTCCTCGTATGATGAGGTATATTCTGGAGAGTGATAGAATCTATCTTGGATTCACATCACACCGGTTCCGCATTTTATGCGGTATTCTCTGAGGATTTTCGAGATCTGGCCCGACATGCCTGGATAATAGGGAACGTAGGTGGTAGGTACATTGGCCTGGATTACGATCTCAGGTGGACTGTGAGCTCCTGTGCTTGCAATAGGCACTTGTCTAGTACGTGCGTTGGGTAGCCACAATTGATTAAGTCTATCGTCACTCGAGAAATTTCGTTGCGCCTAGCTTCATGTGTGCTGGAATGCTCCAAGCTCTGGATAACAGGGTGCAGTCAGTGCTGTTGAGATGACTGGGAGCTTGGCCGGATCTGTAGTTTGTGAACTGTCCGCACCACATAGGCTAACGGTATACTGAGGTTTCTAGATATGGGCCCACGCGTTTTACTAGAACATCCAGGAATGGGAGAGATCCGTTAACCTCTAACTCTAGAGTGAACTGGATGAACACAGACAGGGAATACCTACCGCCTACATTTCCTACTATCCAGGCATGTCGAGCCAGATCTCGAAAATCCTCAGAGAATACCGCATAAAATGCGTGCAGTTGCCTGGTAGAAGCTTACGTTCTCTAGTTTCCAGTGTAAAGACCCCTGTGACCCCTCTCTTACGCAGCAGTGTAATATACCGCATAGCCCGCAAAGACTGTGACAGCTGCTACATAGGAGAGACTTCGAGACGTCTTCAAGACCGCCTTGCAGAACACGACAGAGCAATTCGCCTTGCTTAGACCGACAGTTCGCAATCGCAGAGCACTTCTGGACCACCCACCAAGACCTCAATCCCAAGCGGGACTTTGAAATAATAGACCACTCCCGACACTTTCGCCACCTCTTCTGGTTATAATCACTCGATATATTGGGAATCAGACTGTTAGACAAGAAGAGAAACACATGGATTAGGCAGCAAACTCAAGTAAAGGACATTCTTATCAAAACAAAAGAACTAAAATAGTTCTGGACAGGACCCAAAGCTCAAAAACACAATAACAGATGGACTAAGAAAATAACAGAATGGTTCCCAAGAGGAGCTAGAAGAAAACCTGGAAGACCACGGCGGAAATGGACAAATGAAATTCATGAGTTTGTGGGTAGTAAATGGATGGCCATTGCACAAAACAGAAGGAACCGAAAAGTTGCTGGAGAGGCCTCCATCCTGCAGTGGACTGAAAATGTCTGATGATGATGATGATGATGATGATGATGATATCACTGAAAATCTGCTTTCTCGACTCTCATCTGAACTTCTCCCCTGGCAACTGTGGTGCAGTGAGTGAAGAGCACGGTAAGCGATTCTACCAAGATATTTCAGCAACGGAAAGAAGATATCAGGGTAGGTGGAACGCTTCTAGGTTTGCTAACTACTGTTCGACAGCAACAAGAGATGTCCTGAAAGTGGAATACAAGCGACAAACGAAAATAAGCGCTGTGGTGAATAGGCCACATTTGAGAAAGTACTTTCGGTTCTTGTGCAGTTTTTTTACGTTTTAATTAAAAAGAACTGTGATTTATGTTGTACGTATCAAGAAAATGTAAATATGATATTGCTTTAATATTACTTTTCACCCCAACTACCACTGGATTTACTATATTCTTAGACAATAACGAAAGTACTGTATCTCACAAACCAGTGCGAATGAACAATTTCTGAGGTCATATTCGTTTTTCTCGACCCAAAATTAGTAAAGTTTGCCTATTTTAAAAAAGGAAACAACTTCAAAGAATTTTTTATTGAACAGTAATAATCAATCCAGAGCGTTTATTATTGTTTAGTTATTTTTTCCTGTTGATCTTCATTGTGTACATTTAGCCATCTCATTAGAGGTGTCTGTGATACAATTTTCCCCTTTGTTTCTTTTGAGTAAATTATCCTTTTACTGTATTCTAGAGATTTACTCATAAAATGATAATAATATTTCTTTGTACATTGCAGAATCACTCGTTTATTTGAAGCTGGAATGTCTGTTCGGATTTTATACCGATGGCGGATGAAATGGAAGCCTTGTGATAGCACTGGACAAGAAATGAACTACCAACTGACCCTTGATAATGTGATTCCGGTGTTTTATATGTGGCTCATTGGAATACTCATCTGTACTTTTGTGTTCGTTGTGGAGATGATAGTTGCACGTGTGTTAAAGAAGAAAAGAGCAGTTGCACCAGTTCAATAAAAGAGTAAAGCACGGCGTATTGCCTTCCCCAAGTCTAATTAACCAATGAAAGTAGTTACAAATTTAAATCATCATCACTTAGCTTTCTGCATCTTCACACCAAATATAAAGAATGCAATATAAATATCTTAAAATTCTAAAAACATTATGCCCCTTAAAAAATACAATGTTTTAATAGTATAGATGTATACATTAATTAATATGTATATCAGAAAATCAGTTGTATCAGTGTGCATCGAATAAATAGTGAGTTCTTGCACAAAATAACTGTATTTGTTTTTATTATACGAGTTAATATTGTTAACATTATATTCGTAAATATTAATTATTATACGGAAATGTTCTACGTACTATTTTGAGGAAAACTCCCCTTATTATTTTTCAAATATTAATATCAACGAAAAACATACTGAGTATTACGACTCTGATTGATACTAAGTAAATAAGTTATTGTACGTCATCTACAGGAGGGGGAAACTGACTTCTCTTATTTTAGCAGAAACTATTAAAAGTTAAAACGAAATATCTTTCAAAGAATAAAATATGAATAATTATTGTTTTGAAATTTTTATTGTTTTTGAAACAATAATAATTGTTTTGAAAGAGAGAGCGGGAATTATAGAAGCCAATTCAGAAGAACAGTGCCCATGGAAGTATCTGTAGAAGAAGCATGCAGCTGAAACAGAACGTCTATGGAAGAAAAGTACCGCCGAGAGCGAAAGAGAAAACCAAGTTTTTTTAGATGCAGAGGAAGCAATATCTGTAATGTGCTTGTGCAAAGAGAGATTAGAAGTCAGGGTAATCGACAAAAGAGATATATCATCTTGCCTAGAAATCGGAGTGTCGCCAAAGATAAGCATAGGAGCAGAAGAATCCTTTTTGCGAGATATAAGACAAGATTGAGTTTTAGAAGGATTGAAATCAACTAAGTTGTCTTTTCCCCACTGGAGAATTACCTGAAGATTGGCATTCAAGGAATTGGTAGCAGATTTTCGAGAAGTTGAAGCTGATTGAGCAGGACAAGGTTTCTCAAAATGGAAAGTGAAATGAAATGTGCTATCATCGGCAAAACTATGGATAGGATTTCCAGTCAATGGAAGAAGATCATTAATATACAAGAGGAAAAGAGTGGGGGAAAGAACTGAACCTTGGGGGACACCGGCATTAGTGGAGAAGTTAGAAGACAGAGAGCCATCTACCATCACCCTCAGTGAGTGATCAGAGAGAAAACTTGATAACCAATTACAAAAAACAGTTGGAAAACCATAAGATGGCAATTTGTTTAGAAGACCTTTATGCCAAAGAATCGAAAGTCTTCGAGATGTCAAGAGCAACTACTTGTGTTTCGCTGACCTTTTCCATTGAAATAGTCCATAAATGGGTAACATAAGCCAAAATATCACCAGTGGATCGACACTGACGGAATCCATACTGGCGATCATTGATCAGACGGAAGGTTTCTAGGCAGTTTCATAGTTGCTTTAGAAAGAGTATAAGTATTTGCAATGGGACGATAATTGGATGGGAAGCATTTGTCACCCTATTTAGGAACTGGCTGGATGTGAGCAAATTTCCAAGCAGAAGGAAAAGCATCTTTGGAATAAGAAAGTGAAAAAAGGCGACAAAGAATAGGAGTAAGTTCAGGAGCACCGGTTTTGAGAACAAGTGGAGAAATACCATCAGGACCTGGAGCTTTCTTAGCATCAAGATTCGTCAAAATCCTTCTGACATCTTTCTGACGAAAAACCACAGGAGGCATTGAATGGAGCGTATTGGGAATGGTGGGAGGTGTTTTACCAAGATCATTAATACATGAGTTGGAATAAAAATGGGATTCTAGCAGGTCAACTTTATCCTTTGCTGAAGTGACAACAGAACCATCTGGTTTCGACAGAGGTGGAAGCAGAGATGGGCAAAAGTTGCGGCCAATAGCTTTGGCAGGAGACCAGAATGCTCGGTTACCATTAGCGAAAGAAGCAAGTTTTCTACACCCTTAGCCTGTTCAATCTCTATTTTGGACTGATTAATAACTGCTTTTCAATTGTTGTGAGATTTGGTTTAGGCAGAAAATGAAACTGAAGAATTAGAAACAAGCCAATTACGATATGCAACGTTCTTCTCCTGAACTGCCTTCGCACATTTATTGGAACACCAAGGTTTTGATAGAGGACGAGATTTTAAAGTGGAGTGTGGGATAAAGGATTCCATTTCTGCAAGAATAATTTCAGTAACACGATCTGGGCAAACGTTTACATCAGAAGTTTTGAAACAGTAATGCGACCAAGGAAAAGAAGAAAAGATATCTCACAGGTCATCCCATTTTGCATTCTTGTAATGCCAAACAATATGAGGTTGGAAATAGCCATGAGATAAAGGTTCCATTGGAGAAGACACAATCACCAAGTTGTGATCTGAAGTGCCTAAAGGACCTCTCACTTCAACCGTGTATTTAGAAGGGTTGTTTGTGAGAAAAAGATCGACCATGTTGGCTGTGTGGTTATGATTGTCCGGTATCCTTGTAGGTAAATGAACAATCTGTGCAAGGTCATTAGTAATTGCAAAAGCCTCAACATCTCGACCAGCTGGGTCAGTGTGACTAGAAAACGGAAGCCAGCTGGAGTTGTGAACATTAAAATCACCAAGTAAAATTACCTCACTGGTAGGAAAGTTGGAATAGAGAGAGTCAAGTTGCCAAGAGCTCCAAGTGATTAGTGGAGTTGGGAGAACGGTAGAGACAACAGATGACTCTACCACAATGAGGTAGAGAGATTTTAAGCCAGAGAAGATGGAATAGGGGAGATTCCAAATTACCAAAATTCAGACAGGGAATAACGGACATATGCACAAGTATCACCTTTGAGGCGAAAGGAATCATACAGGGAATAATTTGGGCATCTGAGATGAGAAGTGGTTGAATCAACCGATAATTGAGATTCTGTCAGAAAACGTTCATGGAATTTGGCAGACTGCAAGTGGAAATGGACATCGTTGAGGTTAGAATTAAGACCACGTATATTTGTGAAATGAATTAGGAAGTCCTTGGGAGGTTTAGATCTTTTCGCAGATAAGCTTGCTCTATTAGTTTGACAATTCGTGGTGTATTCAATAGTAAGAAGTGGTGGGTGGGACATGCTATATGAAGTAATGAAATTTTTGGATAGGCGTACGCATGATAAGAATATACCCAGATCCCTGACATAAAGTGGCCTCGACAATGCCCTCTCGCATACGCACTACTCGGACTCCCTCCATTCACTATCTGGCAGAGTAGAGGTAGCAAGATTATACACTAGCTGATCCGGAAGCCTTCTAGAAAGTTACCAATAGGTTTAGTCCGGTGTACTAAACAGCGGCCGGCCTGCGAATATCGTTTTAGAGCTGTAACCTCGAAATGTAAGGAATACTGGATCTCGCCACGATGTTCATCATAACCTCAAAAGTCATCAGTCATACTGCATGATGGAAGGGTTGACCGTAACTTAGCTCTGAAGGCTAAACATGGGTTCCACCACTTCAAGCCTCCAATAAGCAAAGCGGTGGTATTTCACGTTGATGAGAGTCATGTACCACCTAGTACTGCCTGGGTGGCAGTACTAGGTGGTAGGGGCGACATTCCTCCATGTAGTGTAGGCGTTGAACCCTGCTTACGTTGGATCACATCTGGGTGGTCACCCACGGTGTGCATGGAGGTTATACCCAGGATTGCTAACAGTCCCACCATTCCCTATCCTGTCGGGGGGACGGAACCGTCCCCCCCGCAGGCCTCCTGCTTACTTTTCCTGGTGCGGCATGGGCATGCTGCAGTGATATCTGGGGTCGTCTTCCCCATTGGCCCCATACTTCTCTCTTTCCCCTCCAGTCTTCAGTCCTCCCCTCCACTCTCTCTATACATCACAATGTACGCACCAGGTGAGAAACATTTAAACTTCCAAATTATAACAGCCAAATCGCGCATCAGTTCCGAAATTTAACCTCATTAGCGAACCCCCCCTTAAATTAGCTTTATTATTATTATTATTTTTTTTTTTTTAGGCCTAGCCACTGAAATCTGAGGAAATTAGGTGGCAGGGCCTGCCAGAGTAAATAACTATAATACTAATGTACATGGTCTGCCTCCACGGGGCTGAGTGTGAGCAACGTTGGGCCCCAGCACGGATCTAGCGGCTAAATGGCCAGCGGAACAACGATACACAGCACAATACTTCCAAATCCCATACACTTTTAAATATCTGGCCTTAACAGTGATCTGTTACACCCACAAAGAAAACCAGGTGGAGATGGGGGAACCCTCTGGTGCCGTTTCACACGAACACATTTTACACTTACAGTCTCACCATCGTGAAGGTGCAAGCAGAGGATTTTGCTGTCACAGACCATCCGGACTTCGCCGAAATTGGGTCCACTTGACTTGAGTGTCATTCGAATATCAGTTCCATCAGCGTTTTAGACTCCCAGGTAGCAAGTACAGCTTGTCTGGCATATCTGAGAGAATGTCTGCGACAACCTCAAGGACAAACACCACACCTCTCTTCAAATATCTCTCTGTTCACAATTCCACCTCAGTTGTCTCATATTGTTCTGTAATCTTAATAAATCATATAATCATTATTCATGTAATAAACATAAAAGAAATTTATTTCCCAACAGTCCCGATGTCATAAATTCTATAATCTTTTCTTATTGGCATCTTCGGTCAAAATCCACACCACCTTTCCTTTTCCTCTATATAATGTTATTTATATGCTTCTGGTCTCGTTGGAAGATTTCACGTGCATCAAAAACTCAGGCCATTTTGCGTAACAGTAACATCTTCGTAAATATGACTGTGCGGTCGATTTTCTATTTTTAGTTTTTTTCTCCCGGAAACATTTAGTTTCCGGAAGTAGAAATGTCAGGCATCAACTCGTATTTTCAGAGACTCAATTTCGCCTAACAGGACACCGAGTTGCAATTTATGATTAGGGAAAAGTCTCCATCAACTGTAGCAAGTTCTGCCTACATGCGAGGGCATGTAGGCGGAATGTTCTATACAAGGCAGAATTATTAGATGTAATTCTCCCCTTCAGCTATGGCATCCTCTTGCATGTTATGTCTCTCTTTTCCAGTTAAAAGCATAATTAAAGGAAAAGCAAAGCACTTTTACTATACAGAGATGGCAGATGAATTGGTGACTGTCAGATAAAATGCTTCAAAAATGTTCCCAACAGCTGTACGAAGATTCTGACAACTGTTTAGATTCTCAAGACCTTTACTACGAAAATGTGAAAAGTATTTCTTTTTTTTTTTTCAATCGAATTTCAATTTACTGTCGTCTTAGAACATGTTAAAAAAAAATCAAGTGGTTTAGCAGTGCGTTGTATTCGACGGGCTGATTTGATGTTCCTCAGTTTGAAAAACCTAATTAAGTAATATGGAATGGTAGTTTCATCTGTTCGATGTAACTCACACAACTAATTAATCTCGAAGCTTTTAGGGATTTTCAAGGTTGCAATATTCTCCATTCTTCACTGGGAAGGTCACTGCCTCCTTCAGCCCACATTCAGTAAGTTCTGATTGCATCATTCGTTACTTCAGACTGAATAAGCAACGCCTAGTTTGGGCATAAGGCCGAGAGAGAGAGAGAACTTCGGCTTGTCACTGTGTTCGAATGTAATAATCAACGTGAGGAATCAATATAGTCGATCACACTGGCCTGGTTCCTTGGAAACTGGAAACTACTCAATTGCTGACTGGCCACGGCTCCATCAAGGCCCGCCTAAAACAGTTTGAAATAGTTGAGGATGACTTTTGCATCTGCGGCGAGAAGAAAGAATGGGCTCATCTCCGCTCAGTACGAATGCGTGGCTTACGTTGACCTCTGGCAACAGCTCTTCCTTGAGACCACCTTTCCAGATGAAGGAAAACTGCAGCAAAATAACATCCGTATTACGAGCAGAAATCGTACACCAATGGAATAAACTTGAAGCCATCTTAATGAACACATTCGGCCAACTACAGAAGGCAGAGGCAATATTGGAAGCACGAAACATGGATGGAGACAAACAAATGCTACAGCGCGCTCCGTCGTATGCACAAGCGCTGAGGACACCAGCAAGTGACTCGATAGTGGCCGGCAAAGCACCCGAACTCGAAAGAAAGATCCTACCTAAACAACCACACTTAGTGGTCCTACGACCAACAAAATCCCACGACAACCAGTCCAGTGAACAACTCAAATCCCAAATAATGACTAACCTAAACGAAGAACTTAAGACAACAAGAATAAAGGCCGTAAGGAAAACAAGAAATGTCGGACTACTGATAGAAACGGAAACAAGAGAGGAAGCACAAAGAATATAGAAAATCCGAAAATACCTGAACTAGGACTAACCGCTGCTGCGCCCAAAAACCGAGGCCCTTCAATCGTAATATATGACCTGGCCAAAGACCTTACCCCAGATCACCTATCAGAGGAGCTATTCCAAAGAAATCTACAGGCCATTTTTCCGGACAGGAATAAGGAAGACCTAGTGACTCCCAAGTACATAACCAAGTCAAGAGACGGAAGCCGCCAAAACTGGGTTGTCGAGCTCGCGCCCATGGCATGGAGGGCTTTAAGCACCCAGAACAGAATCTATGTTAACTGGGGCAGTCACCGCTTTCGGGAGCATGTGACTGTGCCCAAATTCTACAGGTGCTGCAAATTTGGGCATACAACCCACACATGCACCCAGACAATTCCCACGTGCGGGCATTGTTCGGCAAAAGGTCACGCCTTCCGTGACTGCCCAAACAAAAACACCGACCCAACCTGTGCAAACTGCAAGAGCTTAAAGTTAGATAGCGCGCATTCAATCAGAGATGGTCAATGTCCTACATACCTGAAAGCAAAGAGTTTATTCCAATCAAGACTCAACTATGGGAACACATCCTAAAAAATATAACATCACAGAGGTTAAATTCATGCAGATAAATGCACATAGAGCCAAGGCGGTCGCCGACCAAATCCGCAAGAAGGCGGAAGAAGAAAACATTGATGTAGTAATATTACAAGAACCATATGTACATATGAAGGCTGTCAGGGGCTATCCCATAACATACAAAGTAGTCCAAACGGGAGATGACACCCCATGGGCAGCGATTTTGGTAAGAAACCCAGATATAACAGTGACCAAAATCACTCAGCTATGCACATCTTGGGCCGCATGTGCCCAACTCACTACGGCCTTGGGCGCGTTTTATGTCATAGCCCTTTACTGCCGTCCGGGTGAGGACATCGACTTCGCAGTAAGGTACCTAAGTCTGGCTAGTGATATGCTCCCAAATGCAAAAATCATCGTGGGAGCAGACGTTAACTGCCGGTCGCCAATGTGGCACAGCCATACTCCAGATAGACAGGGTACCAGAAACGGGACCAAGTTGGAAGAGTTCCTGGCAACCTCAACACTAACTGTACTAAACTTACCCAACAATCTGCCTACATTCTGCAACACATTATGGGAGGCCACTATAGACGTTACCATGGCAACGAGGAATGCTGCCAACAACATTTCCAAATGGACCGTCCGTGAGGCTTGGACAACGTCTGATCATCGCGCCATTACGTTCAGTCTAAACAAATCACTGGCCACAGTACCTGTGAACAGGCAAACTGCCCATAGATATGCCATAGCAAAGGCAGACTGGGAACTCTTCCAGACCACCCTACGGAATAGCATACAACAACGACAGAGAGAACTCCAACGTATCGAGGACCCAAGAATCCTCCAAACTAAAACGACTGAAATCATAAAACAAGCCAGCGACACAGCCATCAGGAAGAAAAATCCAACACCAGGGAAAGTGCCCTGGTGGAATCAAAACCTCCAGCGACTCAGGAAGGAGGCACAGGAAAGAAGAAAGGCCTTCCAGCGAGCCAGACGCTCCTGGCCGATGGCGGAAATTGAAACCCTACGACAGAGCTACAAAGAGGCAAGAAACGCCTATACAGCACAAATTAGAGAAAGCAAAAACCAATCCTGGGAGCGCTTGGTCTCCACCACTGGAAACAAGGACCCTTGGGGACTTGTATACAAGATCGTCACCAACAAACTTCCCAGAGGGGAAGTAGTTGAAGCCACTAAAACACCTGAAGGAAACTTGACTATCACTTGGGAACACACCATCAACAATATTCTTGACGCTGCCTTTCATCCAGAGATACAAACAATGACAACAGAACAGAGCCGAGTTTTCCAAGCCAACGAGACTCATCAAACGGCAACAAAAGAGCACCCTTTCACCATGGAAGAGATCAGCAATGCAGCAGACCTAATAAAGGGAAATAGATGCCCTGGACCGGACCTTCTGGAACCCGAAATTATCAAAAAAACGGTAGAGTACGCTCCGAACTTACTACTAAACCTATATAACCTCTGTCTCAGAGAAGGTATCTTCCCGAATTCCTGGAAGATGGCAAACGTTAAACTCATCCTAAAGAATCCAACAAAGCCACCACACCTTCCAGACTCCTATCGGCCCATTGCACTTTTGACAGTTATCAGTAAGCTATTTGAACGACTACTTTACACACGGATCCAACATTACTATGATGAGGCAGGCCTGGCCTCAGCAAACCAATTCGGCTTCAGACGGGGAACCTCCGCCGTGGATGCCTTAACTCACCTCCTGACCAAGGTAAACAGATGTAATACAAAGTACTTCCTAGTGATAGCCGTCGACTTCGCTGGGGCGTTCGACGCACTTTGGTGGCCGAGCGTCCTGGCGAGGTTGCGCGAAGCCAACATGCCGGAAAACCTCTATAACACAATCAAAAGTTACCTAAGCAACAGAACCATCAAAGTCCCGCCCCCTATGGCACACTCTCTAGGCATGTCCATCGGGGCTGCCCTCAAGGTTCGGTCCTTGGCCCACTACTGTGGAATATTGTCTTGGACACCTTTCTTAACATCGATCTCAATGAAGTACAATCTCAGGCATTTGCGGACGACCTCATTCTCACGATACAGGCAAACTCAAGAGCTGCGTTAGAGGTCCTCGCAAATCGGGCCCTGACCACTCTCCAAGAATGGGCAAACCGAAATCAACTCAAAATATCCTCCACAAAAACAAACTCCATCCTACTAAAGGGACGCCTTGATCTTAGGCGGCCTCCGCAAATAAAAATTGGGCAGGAAACAATCAAATTCTCTAACCAACTGAAATACCTAGGCGTGATATTGGACCAAAACCTGTCATTTCAGGACCATCTGAAATATCTCCGTAAAAAAATAAGACGCTACGCAGCCATGGTTGCCAGGGTCACGCGTAAAGAATGGGGCTTGAAAAAGCGAGTCCTCAAACTGTTCTACAAAGCTATCTTCACTCCGATCGTCACCTACGCATCCGGTGCATGGTTTCAAAAAACTACAACAGCAGTAAACAGACGTATCACGGACCAAATTCACAGATCCATCCTCCTAACCATCACTCGCGCTTGCCGCACGGTGAGCACCCACGCCCTGCAAGTGCTCGCAGGCACTCTCCCGCTGGACCTAGAAATCATACAACGCGGCCTACTATACTACCTAGACAAAGGCACCCCACAGACTTTTCTGGGGTTCACTATTGACCTAACCAGCAACAGAAATGTGGAAAAGAAGAGGATACAAACTCACCTGCAGCAGGCATGGCAGGAAAGGTGGAGCAACTCTCAAAAGGGAGAGATCACAAAGAAATTTCTACCCAATATTGAACAAAACTACGCAACCTCACCCAACTGGTTCTCCCCAGGTCTACAAGCAACGTACCTCTTAACTGGACACGGAGCTATAAATGCCAAACTGTCTCTACTTGGGATTCAGGTTGATCCAACTTGCACTTGCGGGGGGCTGGAGAGCTGGCAGCACCTAATGTATGACTGCAGGCTCTATGAAGACCTACGTGGTGTTTTCCTCACCAGAATCCACTACTTACCACAGGGACAAGAACATCACCTCCTAGACACGAAGGAGGAGTATCAAGCCTTCTCGGATTATGCACAGGCACTGTTCACGAGGAGGACGACGAGGAGAAACCAAATGGCCGCAGCCCACAACCCACTACCATTATAACCAAAGAACATCTGTTCTTCAGCTCACCGGGCTCCCTTGCCTGGTGCCTTTCCACCCCCTCCCCTGCGCCGGTGGTGGGACGGTCCCCCCGGCGCCCCCTACTTTCTCCTGGTGAGGCATGGGCATGCCTCACTGACTTCTGGGGTTGCCTACTCTATCATCCCCATATTTCTGCCTTAACCCCCCCAGCCTTCAGTCTCCCACCCACTCTATCTTTATGCTAGTGAATGTCCCACACACAAAAACGTAATTATGTCAAAATTCCCGTTCGCCCATTCTTTCGGCCTTTATTATGCAAGCATTATCCCCCTCACCTAACGATCATCAAACCGACGATGATGGATATATGTCTCTGTCTGTACGTACGTGCATATAAAAGAGCGCGCGCGTTTTTTTTTTTTTTTTTTTAGGTCCTAGCCTCTGAAATCTCAGGAAATTAGGTGGCAGGACCTGCCAGAGTGAAACTAAAACTACTGGGTTCCTGGTCTGCCTCCACGGGGCGAAGGTGGGGCAACGTTGGGCCTCAGCAGGGGTCCAGCGGCTAAACGACCAGATGAACAACGGTACACGACATCACACAGATACAAAGCCCACACACTTTTAAATCTCTGGCATTTCCCAGTGAACTGGTACACCCACAATGAAAGCAACACGGAGATGGGGGAAACGCCTGGTGCCGTCTGACACTAAATACACCTTACACCTTACACCTTTCCAGACCTTCATTCGCTCCATTCCCTGATTATAAACAAGGAAGCGTTCAGCAGCTTCCTACAATTTTTGACAGCTCTCTTCAAGCGAAGAAGACACCTTCTGGCCATTGTTTCCACACTTGCCATCCCACCCTGCTCCAGAGAAGCCCGCTCATCTGGGCTACACACGGACAAAGTCTTTTCCAAAATCAAGTATGAAACGTCAAGATGATTGCTAACCCTTATGTAGGATTTCATCGAAGACCAATATGGTTGTGTGGGATGTATCTGTGCAGGCTCCTCTCTCTGCTTTCGCTCTTCCTCTTTTGGGAAGGGTGCATTTCCTGTCAATCTCCCCGCGCTCACTCCTGTTTCTGTCTCTGTCATCAAATTGCAAATAACTTACCGTTCTGAACGGTCGACCATTATTTTCTTCTGATTTCCTGCTGGCCTTAAAGAACAGCTCCGCTTGGTTCTCACTATTTTTGAACACTTTTTATCCCCATTCCCCCTCTGTCCTTTCTTCAGTTCTTGGTTCAACTCCCTCCTTCCTTGCAAGAGGGGTAGACCCCGACAGGCGTCCCTCTACTGACCTTGCGCGATTACTCGTGCCTTGGATGGATACTGAAAGGCCATCGCACCCATTCTTGTTGAGTGGAACCTTCCTATAACTAAGAGAACAGTTGAACTACACGAACAACACTACAACATTATAGTCACGGTACCACTACTCACACCTTCATCTGGACTTGACAAATTTTGCTACTTCACAGTGGTACTTTTACGTGGATTTATTGAAGGCCACTGGTACAGCTGAGAGGTACACCCAATGTCTGCTATTTGATGGATAACGCTCATATTATTTCTGGATGCGACGATTCCCATGATCACCTGTTTGGCTTATAAATTAATGGCCAACCCTTGATCTTTGTTCTATTTTCTTAGTGGAAGACTTATCCGGCATTGAGTTTCAAGAGGATATGACCAGGGTAGTTAAATTTCTGTGCCATCAGCAATGTTCTTGTATGTTTTACGTTCTCTTTGCTTGTCAATTTATTGACAGAAAACATCCCCGATATTCATTGAAATTAAATGATGTACTCTGAAGCTTTTTTTTTTTTTGATAGATCTTTATCCTCCCTTTATTCAATTTAAATACTTCTTATCACAGATACGAGTAATATCTGTTATTTAAACTACTTAGTTCTCTTTCAAAACTGAAATAAATAAGAGATAATGGAGCGTTTCGTAGAAGGCATTTAAGTGGGTAACTAACACGCATGCTCAGTCTCTTCAAATATGATTTAATTCTCTGTCGGTAGATTTTTTATTTGTTTTCTTATTTTTCAGTTGTCATAACGCTCACATTGTTTACCAAAAATATTCTTCTCTGAACCATTAATCTCATATTTATTCCAGCTTTATTTCTAAAATCCATTTGATAAATATAGAGTGAAAATGCTGGCCGTTTTAACTGCATAAGTAGGACACATTTTGAAAAGGTTTAAATAACAAGTTTCCTCTGTTTGCATGCATAATTCATCGAAACAATAATTAATTATTTACGAACTTGGTCTAACTAGATAATAGCGAGATGGTACCCAGTAGCCATAATCCTTTTATTCGACACGTATCAGCTATGCACAGTCGTATATCTTTGCATAAATTATGCTGAGTAGCCAAACATTTAGGATCTCGTAGACGTCTAACTTTTAAAGCGCATAAGCATATATAATGTGCCTATTGTCTTCACTATCTTTCTCCTTCTATCTGTCCGTCCGGCCACATGTTAGAACTCAACTCGCACTGAAGAGATTTTCATGAAATTTTATATTTGGATATTTTCAAAATACTTGTAGTGTTCACCAAAGTTTATTAAAAATTTGTCCACATGAAAATTCGGCAGTTAGTTTTTCTTTCTTTTTTTTTTTTTCATTCCTAACACAGATTGTCCCTGTACCTTATAGTGCAGGTGAAGCACTGGAGATTACGTTTGTTGTCATACGCAACAGTTAGGAATGAATGAGCTATGTGGTATAAATGAAAATTTCTCAGTTCTTCCTTAATATTATTTACTTGTTATTTGTTTTGTTATAAACCATGAATTAATACAATTATTATAATTTCCTAATGTGTTTGGAAATAAACTCACTAGTACATTGAATAACTTGTTTCATATAAAAGAGACGTATAAAACATTTAGGAAACTGAACTGAACATTTCAACAGCTAATTCCTTGGATTGACCAATCCAGCTGGTCGAAGTGCTAGAGACCTTTGCAGTTATTAATGCCCTCACACATATTGTCCATTCATTAACAGAATACTAAACGATCCTAACCACACAGACAACACTCTTGACCTTTTTCTCACAACGCTTCTGAGTACACGGTAGGGGTGAGTGGTCCTTCAGGCACATCAGTTCACAATTTGGTGTGGTCTCTTCCCCAATGGAGTTTATACCTTTCTCTTGTTTTAGATATCAGCTTTTCAACATTAAAAGAATTTTCCTTGGTTGTATTACTGTCTTTAATCTTCTAATGTCAATGTTTGTTCAGATCATGTCAATAAAATTATTAGTTTAGGATTCATCCATTATTCCATCCTTCACCTTAAAATCTCGACCTTTGTCTAAACTTTTGTTTTCCAATAAATAAGACAAGGCAGTTCAAAATAAGAATGTTGCGTATCGCAATTGGATTTCATACAAATCTCCAGGTTCATTTTCTGCTTACATCAAAGCTCGCAATTGAGAGCAGTTATTAATCAGTCCAAACTAGGTTTTGAAAACTCCAATAGTGTAAAACTTGCATCTTTCCCAAACAGTAGTAGAGCATTTCGGTTTCTTGCCAAAGCTATTGCTGCAACATTTTCCCATTCTCTATTCCCACTCTCTGCCCCACCAGGTCATCCCACTCTCTGCCCCACCAGGTCATCCCACTCTCTGCCTCACCAGGTCATCCCACTCTCTAGTCCCACCTCCGTTAAAACCTCATGGTTCTATTACCTCATCCTTAAATACTAAGGGGACGAAGAAAATGTAGTTAAGTTCAATCCATTTAAAAGTTGGTCCTGTTTTATTTCGACCAAAAATGATTCTACCGCTTTTATGCTCAGATTTCAGACAAGATAAATTTACTCTATTAGGAATACACTGATGAACTCCAATATCTCTACACATCACAAGGTTTGCTCCCTCTGCATCCAAAGAACAACGGTTCTCTTTCGCTCGCTCTGGGCATTGAAAATTTCTAAAATAACTACTTCCTCTGTGCAAATATCAAATCGCTTGAATCATGGAATATTCCCAAATTATACTTTTCTCTGAATTTTGTGTAGATAATAAAATTTGAGTTCAATGTATCTTTTAAAAAGAAGATTACCACAATCAATTTGTTTGCTTGAGTTACTGTTTTTGACGTTAGTAAGAGTTATCAAAGGTTTTATCAGAATCGTCAGAATCTGATATCAAATCTGAATGTACAGTTGATGCATCAACTGCATATTCAGTTTTTATTTCCAAAATCTTGGAAGAAAACATAAAATTCTTAAAGTGTCCTTCATTCTCACAAATGTTAATTCATAACCGAGAAACAAATATTTTGAGACAATTCACAATTTATTGATTTCTTTCGGGTGTGTAACAGGATTTCAAGAGAAATCAGCTGACATATACAGTGATTATAAGGTGCAAAAAAGTTCAAATCTTGAAACCATCACTCAGGCCTATATCTTGTTCACAGTAAGTTACTCGGAGAATATAAGCTGATATCTTAGATTAGGAAGATACAAAGTTCTTTCGCTCGGTGTATTCAAGCAAAATATAGATTTAATAAATAGTAATGAGAACTTTCAAAATTGTTTGTTAAATTTTAGGTGCTTTCATTGAAAAGAGGTTTACAACAATCTCGTATAATTACAGTAAAGAGAAAAATACTTTTAAAAAGAAATAAAAGATTTTCAGATTTAATTACGCGACCAATTGTTCAAATATCCTATTGGTCTATTAATATTCATCTTAAAAAATTACAGTTTAACTAGAAATCCAAGCATTAGACATCTGGATTGATTCACCAATAAAATGGCATTTTTGTGATGAAAACTGAAAATATTTTAAATAAAATAAAACTTATTGTTATTATTATTCTTATTGTCAAGAAGTGGACATTAAAGTTCATAATAAAACAGTGAACATTCGGCAAGTATTCATGCGAGAATACGTGATAAAATTTTACAATAAATATATTTTATTCTTCGCAATTTCCACAAATAGTTGGTGTTTCAGGCTCATAACTTTTAAGGATATTCTCATCTTTGTCTTCAATAGATTTTCTCTTCTTCAAGGTACGTCCAACTACCAACTCAGTGATCCACACAAACGTACAAATCATCAGTCCGACCAACCACATGTAGAACACAGGGATGACATTGTGGATGCGTAGGCGGTAATCAATTTTTTGCTCAATGCTGTGGCATTGGTCATACTTCGCTTCAAATCTTTTATTCACCATAACGGGTATTCCAGCTTCAAACATGCCAGTTATTCTGTAAACAAATTGAATGAGACATGAATGTAAAACAAAATTACACGCGGTTTATTACGAATAAGGCATATTTAATTTTATCGAATATAAATAATAAATTAATTGACAGTTGTGAATCCTACTAAAAGTAAAATACAGATTTTAAATTATTAGAAAAAATAATTACTGGTCCCTAAGAAGAATGAATTCGGCACTCATCAAGCCTCAGGACTCGATATCAAATTACCATTAATCGTAGAATAAATTGTCTATTTACCTGTAATTGATGTTCTCCTTGATTTCTGCAGATAAACCTCTCCTAAATGCAGAAACTCCCATAAATTGGCTGACGGGTACCTTTCCAATGTGATAATTGCTGATTCCATTTTGTTTCTTTTTGTACAGATCGATTCGGTTTAATGCTACTTCGACGTCCAACACAATAACGTGTGAACCCTTACGAACCTTCCGAAACTCATCGTCCCCCAATTTCTCCATCAGGTTGCCTTTCATCCTGTCCCACAGCGAATTATACAGGGAACTCTCCCTCGCAGCCTACAAATGAAACATGCATGAAAAAAGAGAGATATTAGGAAAACTCTAATTCAAAAAATAAATATATTCACAAAACAGAGCTCAATATGACATACCGTGTTTGGACACCATATTGTTTCTGGATATCTGTGACATTGTTGTAAATGCATTTAGACTGTGGTTATCAATTAACTCAATATAATGAAGGAATATTCAAATCTGTAAGAGATGGAGTTACTAGAAGCAAAGTAACCTCATCTGTTAGAGTTTCTATTAACTAACTAAAAAGTAAAAAATGGAGTCACATTATTTCTAGCAATACTCCACTATAAAGAACGACATAGTGCTTACACTGCATTTATATTTCATTTACAGTATCCAAATTCTAGATCAGAATTATTTCTCGCTAATTTCAAAGGTGGTGCTCGCTCAAAATAATACGAAACTTCCTTTTTAGTAGAGGTAAAATCTTTCTAAGGAACACCGATGGGACATTTATTTTTTGTGTCTATACAAACAAAAAGTAAAATTTTCTACTCACTCTGAAATAATGCTCAAAGACTGTGCCTCCCCAGACTAGAGGAACCATTCCAGCCTTGGCATTGACATCCTCCAAGCTCTCTACTTCAGGGACAATTCTCCTTGTCGTTACTTGGGTTGTGACGAGTCCTCTGAAGACATTTAAGACAATCAGTATTAAATAGAGCAGCCAGACCAGCTGGAGTGTACCAGATGATATTCTGTACGGTTCCTTTATATATTGCATCGGATTTCCTGATGCAGGGAACAACGTGGGATTAAAAAGATATATTTATATACCGTATATCTTAAGCGAAAATCGTGACATTTTAAGAAGTATTAAGAACGAATTATATCAAAAACATTCGTATAGGAAAATTGTAAGTGATTGAGAGTCAAGCTATAATTTTAAAGTCTTTATTTACCTTGAGATAGCAAGAGATGGACGTAATTAAATTCTTTTGAGATCCATTTCAAATACATTTCACCAGGATTTGGGTGTTCCAGCTGTTTCAACTTTTCGATGGTAACTCTCAAAACTGTAATAACTATCAAAGTCGTGAGAAGTATAAGCCATACCTGAAACCAATGAGAGGCTCAATGAAGTTGTAATGTGTTCTTTTCATTGAACAGAAAAAGGGTCTGGTGTACAATTTACAAATACAATTTATAAACAGAGTATGACATCCTTTAGGAGCAAACAGTTTCTTCATTTGAGTCTGTTAAGCTGGAAATTAACTTTAGAAAATCGACTAAAATCGACAGTATATGCAATGAGTAAAATTAACAAGACAACGGAATCTTACTTACTTGAAAGGAAAATATGTTCAAAAGGCAGTTTAGATCTGCATGCTGTTCCACAGTTCGACTTATCAACACCCAGTATTTATCGATCAAAGGATTGCTAAATTCTGCAGCCTGATGACGACTATATGATGGAAAGAATGGCCCTACTCCAATATCTGCTTCCTACAAAATAATTAAATCAAATTTCTAACCCTATATGCAATATTCTCCGAAAGGGAACTTATAATTTGAAGTATTAAAAAATCTTTTAACTTAGCAGATAAAATGCTTCTGCATAAAATAAGATTCCGCTGAAGATTCTTACGTTTCTTTGCAGCATGCCAATGATTCCAGTGAAATTTCCATCCTTTTGCATGGAGCCATAGTTCTGTTCTTTTGTAAGTTCATAACTGTTAAAGATAAATTGAATTAGCATGCAATGCCCTTAAAATGAAACTTGGATAAGAGTATCCACTTAAAAGGATTTACATTTCTAAAGTTAAATGAGATTTATAAGTTAAATAATTTACCTCAGATTCATTGAAGATATAAAAGAATGCAGCATATCCACAAAAAGACCTTCTGATGAATTCTTCGCTCTATTATAAGCAGCGAAAGCAGTTTCCTAGAACCAGTTAGCAAACTACTCATTAGATATTTCATTAAAACAATATCAGCATAAAGATTGCAATTTCAGATTGTCCATTAGGATTAATGATTCATTCAAATTCTGAACCTACTTACGATAGAAGGGATGCATACGAGTACTAATTAAGCTTGCAATCTGTTTTACTTACCGGATAAAGTATTCGAAGATGTGCCATTCTGGTTTGGTCCAAGAACAAAGCGTTTAATATCTGAAATACAAAATACATTATTATCGATCCACAAAAGCGAGTTGGAGATTTGAATTAAAAGAAATTTTCTGGCCAGATTGGTGGACTTTAAGAAATTTAATGCTGATTTTTGTTCCGCGATTTTCTTAACTAAATCTTATAATCCAAAGTTTCAATATGAAAGAACCAGTTGAAACCAGACTAAAACACAAGATAACAGCGTGCGGATGAGCGAGGCTTTTCCATTAGACATTTAAATCAAAGTTTCTATTTTTTTCAAACAAAAAACGTAACTATCTGTAAGGACCCGTCCTTACATTAATTAATAAAAATGGTTAAATATTATGAGAATTTAACTGTAATACGAATAGTGGTTTTCTGGTAAAAACAACATGAGTTAAGTAGCGCTGGAATTCAAAAATACCTTCCAGTCACTCCTTGTGTAGTTGTAGCTTGTTTGTATGGAAGTTCTTTGACGAGTCAGTGAAAGTAATATACCATGACAAATCCCCATTAACACAGAGGCAGATTCACCATAGTAAGGGCCAAGAGTGCTTAAGCTGACCCTCTTAAAGATTTCACGGTGAAACGCTATTAGAGGTGGGCGACGTCACCAGGTGTGCGCGCGTGAGGTCACGGGAGGAGCTGTGACGCTTCTCAGTTGACCGGAACATCCGCCTCTCTTTCTAGATTGTTCTCGTATGTTCGAGGCTCACGGAAGTTGGGACACAAAGAGTAAAGAAGACCCGCCCACGGAAGAGGAGAGGAGACAAATGAGAACACAGGAAAAAGGATGTGCAGATCTCCTATTGGCCAGGAAGAAAATAGAGGGAATTTTGAGAGGGAGCATTCTGGAAAAGTTTTCGTGGCATTCGGAAGAAGTTTTCGGAGGAGTCTGAAGAAGTTCTCGGAGCGGTCTGGAGGATGGTTTGAAGGAGTTGGAGAACGATACTAAGCAGAGCAGTAGTCTAATTTGGGTGATAGCTGCAGACCTCAGATAGATGGAAGCAGTGATAGAAATTCTGCATATCCCGACAGTCCGTAGGAATGTTCACCTGTAAACATGGAAGCCGTAGTGAGGAAGAAGGAAGAATCACACCCTGAGAATTATATAGGCAAAGCCAGTCGAATGAGTGGTCGAACCATTGACCTACTCGAAAACCCCTCTATCCACGGAAGAAGAAATGCTGACCGGTAAAGAATATACGACCCTGATTGATTCCAGCCGTGCAGTACCCGGTAGGGAGACACCATAAATCACCGAGATCCCCAAATGAGCGCCCCCGCATTCCAGTACCTGAATGACCGATATGAAAGGAAGCCGAGCAGGGAGGAAAGTTCCAGGCCAAACACGTAAGTGCTAGAGAGTTTATCGACATAGGTGTGCTTAATTTATTAAGGAGAGGACTTTAGAATAAATAGATATTTATAGTTAAGGAGGGAGGTTTAAGTAATGAATATATGAATAAAAGTGTAAGGTATTTAAGACGGACGCAGCCTATAATTTGAAGTGAAGCTCCTCATATAAATGCTTGCTGGAAGGAGAGGGTATGATAGTTAACTGAGTATTGTTTAATGTTGGGAAAGGTTTTTATAATATGTATGAAATTGAAGGTTGAAATTTCAATTTATTATGAATTGATTTGTGGAGAGTATTTCTGATTTAAGTAGGGGCTAATTAATAAGTGATATTATAAAGGTATAGAGGATTAACTGTTCAGAAGGGTAATGTTAAATTGAATTGATTAATATTTCCTGTTGACCTGATTGCAGAAAGGGTGTCTAATTGAATAAATGAAATTTTCTTACAAATTGAGACACGAACACTGAAGGTTTTTGTGAGCCAGTTCATTGGCTGGTAGTTGTTGGTTTATTATACAGACTGTTCAGAAGAAGAGTGAGAAGAATCTATGTAAAGTGTATGGCACGACCTATTGAAGTCCCTGTAAAGAACATGAAGAGACAACATGTCATAATGAGTAATAATGTGCATTAGTATAGGATATCTGATGATGAAACAATTAAGTTTGAACAAGATATTTACACATATAAAGGTTAATGAAATAACAAGTCACCAGCCAAATATAGTTTGACTAAATACTATTGCTAGTTTCTGTATGATATGTTAATAAACATTGTTTTATTTTACATTCATGTGTTGGAGTCTGCCATTCCGAAACTCAGCCAATTCGGTAGAAAAATACCTAAAATAATTGGGGTCCCCTTTGGGCCTGGTAATCTTCTGAGAGCAAACAAGTCAGATGCTAAGTGGGAGGATTGGACTACGGGGATATACATATAAAACAGGGGATAAATTATAATAATTAAAATATAAAGAAAATTAGGGCAACCAAGAAAAACAATAATACCCCAGCCCCACAACAACCAGAACAAACCCCACCCCCACATATCCATGGCAGTACTCATGAATGAACACAATCCGCTTTGCTCCATTTAAACTGAAATAGATCCAACCTGTGAGAACCATCTCTTATGTAAGAAAGAGATTTCTTCTTTGGCAAGAATGCTCGATATTCGATGGTGTGGTTCTAGAGTTTCTGAAGCCCGACTATATGAAACAATGTATTTTAGCAACCAAAGAAAATCTCCATCAGTTATGCATCATATGTCTGTAGCATTACATGTATATTTATATTTTTAAATAATTCACTTCAGGATTAGCACTTCATTCGGATTGTTAATTAGCTAATAAGAATTGATTGGTCTAATACAAAACAGAACTACAATTCTGTTTTGTATTAGACTTCGAGGTACTCACCGCAAGCGAATCCTGAAATTTTGTTTACCTTTGCTGAAACTGTGCGGCAACGAAGAACTACAGCTGATGTTCTCAGTTTAGAAAGATAAATAAATAAAGGGTGTAGAGTTCTCCAATCAGAAACCCTTAGCATTTTATACAAAGCGAAACAAGACACTTCAGTTTCGAATCTTTAACTGGAACATTTTGGTTAATAATTTATCGAGTGTTTCTCTCGTGACAGCGTATGTTTGCACAGCTGATCGCTCTGAGAACCTACACTGTCACGAGAGACACACAAGCATGCACAACCAGCGATCAGCCCACCACATCAGAATAACCGCTGTAATACTTTCGTGGGGAAAAAGAAAAACGAATAAGTGGTTTCTGCAGGCGAAAACCCTAAAGCATTAAATTGCGATTTCCGATTAAATAAATCTCTCAATTAAATCGCATTGCACTAAATCTTGCTGATATTAATCAAATTTCAACAGATATTCGCAGCCATTATCTTGGATAGACAATCGGACAATCACCCTCCTTAAAAAAGTCAATACAAAACACAGGGTGGAACCAGCCAGTTCTGCACAAACCTTTCACCCCAGAAAGCAACATTTCTGTTCCAAAAATAAATTTTCCAGAATACATCTCCTCAATTTAGTATACACGCTCACATAACCTTTCAAGTTATTCACAAAACTTAAAAAAAAAAAACAAAAACAAAACAGAAAATAATACACAATTGCAGATACAGTGAAATCATACTTAAAATTGTTCCAGTCACGTACACGCAGAATAAAAAAATCTTGGTAAGCTTAACAGAGACAAAAATTATAACTTTAGCTGCACAAACGATCTTCGTCTGGGGGCCGATGTGGGGCAGACGGGTGTGCGGGTGGGCCTCTTCGTTTTCGGAGCAAACTACTTGCCCCACAATTCAAAGTGCAAGGCTAATTACTTTTTCACACTTCCCCCACAGCCCCAAGCAATCGGTCTGTATAGCCTGAGTCATACAGACCGATTGCACTTCTCTCAGTAATCAGCAAGTCTTTGAGAACCTTGTCTATAATAAAATTGAAAGTCACTACCTTGCCGAGGGCCTCTCCTCCCCGAACCAATTGCTTTCGTAGGGGGTGCTCTGCGGTTGATGCTCTTGAACGCATAACAGATTCAGAAAAAAATATTTTCTAGTCATTTCCATTGACTTTGCCGGGGCGTTTGACTCGCTTTGGTGGCCAAGCGTCCCGGCAGACACAGGGAGGCAAATATCCCTGGCAATCTATATGACTGCATACAAACCTATCTCTCTGACAGAATGGTCACTGTAACTGCTCCCTACTACCAGGTCATCCGACCTGTTCAATCGGGGGTGCCCCCAGGACTGCATACTGTGGCCACTACTTTGGAACCTTGTCCCGGACAGCTTCCTGGGCGGGTGGGCCTCTTCGTGGACCTTGATGGAGTAGATACCCACGCATACACGGATGATCTTGTCATGCTACAGGCGGACAGCAGAGCCCAAATGGAAGCTAATGCAAACTAGGCCATTGACAGACTACAAAAAAGGGCCAGTCTCAATCACCTCAGAATCTCCTCATCCAAAACTTCCTCGATACTCCTGAAAGGTTCTCTCGATATATGCAGGCCACCGCAAATCAAGATACAGGATACCACAATAAAATTAGCGACAGAACTGAAGCATCTCGGACTTACCCTTGACAAGAACTTATCTTTCACCCCACATCTTGTACATCTGCAGAAAAAATTGCCAGAATTACTCTGAAGAACTGGAGCCTAAAGAAGAGGACACTCTCCATCTTTTATAAAGCCATATTTATCCCAGTCCTCTCATATGCTGCGGGTGTCTGGTTAAAAAAAAGCCACCACAGCAGCCAATAGGAGAAAATTAATTTTACTAACCATCTCAATTTTACTAACCATCTCAAGGGCATGCTGTACTGTGAGCTCACATGCATTCCAGGTCCTGGTGGGCTGTATCCCCGTAGACCTGGAAATCATCCATTGCGGTCTACTCTACCACCTTTCAAAGGAAAGAACAGTGACTTGTATTGGTTTCACCACCAACCCAATATCAATAACACTGTAACAGAGAAGAAACGCCTTACAACCTTCCTTGGACAAATCTGGCAATTCGGATGGACGAACTCAACCAAGGGTGCCGTGACGCGGAAATTTATCCCTGATATTGTGTAAGTCTACCCACGTCAACCACTCTGGTTCTTACCTGGCCTGTACACCACTTTTCTGCTCACAGGGCACGGATCTTTCAATGCAAAATTGGTCGCCTTCAGTATTGTGGAATCGTCACTATGCCACTGCGGTGAGGAGCATACCTGGAAGCATTTAATGCGCATTGCCCCCTCTACGAAGACCTCCGTTGCTATCTCATCACGAATATCCATTTTAACCCAAAGGATCAGGAGCACCTCATACTTCTGGAGGAGGACCATTACCGGACTCTCTCACAATTTTCCCAAGAGATGTTTACCAGACTAAGGACCCTACCGAGACCACCCTAGAGCCTACTATTTAGCCCGGAAAAAAGCAAACAGACTCAAGGCAAACCACTGGTTACCCACTAGTGAATTTCGAACACCACCAACTCGAAAGACCGAAAACACCGCACGTAACTACACTTACCAATAACTATAAAAGGACTAAAGGAAGACACCTACATCAAGAAAAAGAAGAACTGTACCAGAAGACAACATCCCAATCTTAAAACTGCATTTCAAGCATGTAAAAAAAATACTAGACTGGACCAGGAATGACAGTGCGGCTACACTGCCCAACGCCAATATTGCCGATCTGAACCGGACTCTCTTGCCTGGTTCCCCTTGTAATTCCTCTTCCTTTGGCAGGAGACGGGCCCCGTCTCCTCCCTCTGCCGCTCCCTCCCTTCACCTGGTGAGGCATGGGCCTGCCTCACTGACTCTCTGGGGTCACCTTCTATATCGTCCCCATATTTCTACCCCTTCGCTCCAGCCTTTGGTCTCCCCACCCACCCTATCTGTGTGCCAGCGAACACCTTATACTTCCGAATTTAACTACCCACAAAACTTTCGGCCTTTCAAATTTTAGCGCTATGCCTGCCGCGATCAACATTCCTTATGTGTGTGCGTTTTTTTTAGGTCCTAGCCACTATGAAATCTCAGGAAATTAGGTGGCAGTACCTGTCAGAGTAACCTTAAGTACTGGTGTACCTGGTCTGTCTCCACTGGGCGAAGCGTGGCCAAGGTGGGGCATTAGCAGGGGTCTGGTGGCTAAATGGCCAGAGGAACAACGATACACAACACTACACGTAAACAATACCCATATTCTTTTAAATCTCTGGCCTTTAGAGTGTTTTGTATTACAAGACAATGAATACCACGCGGAGATGAGGGAACTCAAAACACACTTTAAACACTTTGGATGCCGACAACATTGGCAACGTTGTATGCACCAGGAAAAGAAGAAAAGACCAAAATCACAATTTTACTATCTACTGAAACGCACTCAAAGTAATATGTATTTCATAAATGTTCCCCTCTAATACCATTAATTTCTACAACATTCTTGAAAGGGATCTAAGTAAAATGTGTTTGAATTGAACCTTCGCTGTGATTCAATTTTGAGGCAGCATGCTCTACAAACTAGAAACTCCCGCTGATAGGGCCAATTCAGAATGCTGTTTTCTTCCTGGAATGTGCCAATGGTCACTTTTTATGGTGGAGTTCAAAATGGACCTCAGACTTTCTCCTACTAATCCTTTGATCAATTTCTGTTCATTTTTATAGAATTAATTTCATCCCTTTATTCTTGTTGTTATACATTTAAATTTATTTGGTTTATTCCCAGAAATCTCCTAATTTATTATTGTTATACACTAATCATTTATCTCTTCAGTCTTGTGATCATTATTGTAATTACTGACTTGTCACTAACGTGAATCCCACTAGCACTTTGCTGTCCAGGGGAGAGATTATGATCTCCAACTGAATAAATAAATAAATACTATGGAAATTGGTCTGCAGCCTCACCAGGGTTTAGGTCTATTGGTTTTGAATGGTACGTTTTCCAGGTTTCAAGGAGAGTGGCTGTTTCAATGATTCTGTTGAAAGTATTAAGTCCAGCAGGTGAGGACTGCACATGCTAATAATGAAATGGTTGAATTTATTACATCGACGTCACTTGAGCAATGCTAAGGCCTGGTTAGTCCTTGTTCTTTTAGTTTTAATCGCAGTAGGTTATTAAGTAGGTTGTTTTAGTTAAAACAGTTTAGCAATGCATGGTATTCGATGTGCCTATTTGATGTTCCGCTGAGTGAAAAACCTAATTAACTTAAGAAATATGGAATTGTGGTTTCATCTGTTCGATGTATCTCACAGAACTCCTTCAAGTGAATATTTTTCCATGATTTTTATTGTTCTGAATTTGCTTTTGACAGTAATGCTTAATAACAAAACTTTGAAGGATTTTAAGGGTTACAAACCTTTCCCACCTTCAAGAGGGGAAAGGCACTGCACCCTTCAAACCATCTTCAGTAAGTTCTGATTGCGTCATCCCTTACTTTTGAGAGAGCAGCCAACGGTTTGGACACAAGGCCGGGAGAAAAAATTCGACTTGCCAATGTGTCTGAATGTAATAATAAACGCGAGAAATCAATTTAGTCGGTGGATATCCTGAGTCGTGGATGTGACGATTCGAATAATCGTCACATCCATGTCACATTTTGTACTCCAATGAGGTGTTCTTTGATAGATTCCTACTTTTTTTCCATAAAAATACCTCTCACCTTAGATATGACCAAAATCTGTTATTTAAACGTTTTGGATCTCTTTGAAAACTGGAAAAAATAAGAGGTAATGGATTGTTTCGTAAAACATATTTATGTGGAAAACTGTTATCAATGCTAAGGCCCACAGTTCGAGTCCCTTTGATGATTGAGGAATTCTAATGGGCTTTCTTTTCACAAAGTAGTTGAGTTAGTCAACCTCAGAGGAGGGTAGCGTGGTTTTTTCTCCCGGAAGCACGGGTTTTTCGTCGAGTAAACAGAAAAGCGACCACAGATATACCCAGAACAATACAGAATTCTTCTCTGATGCTCCTAAACCTCCACTTCCAATTCATAAAAACAAGTTATTTTAAGAAATATTTCATTGGAAGAGCACTTCGGTTGCGTAAATCTTTAATATCTGGTGATTCTTTATAGATTTTAAATGCAATACATTTCCACGTTTTCTCTTAAATATTCTTCTAAATAAAATATCAAAATAAACGTATTAAAATAAAGTATATTATAGAAAACATTAAACAAAAGACCATATTAATCCGATATCACCGAACAACACAAATTGAAAAATTTCATCAACGTCGTGGTTGGTCAGTTTCTTTGTTTAAAATATTCAAATATTCCTTAGTTTTGCAATTGGATATTTCGATATTCAATGAAAAAACATCTCTGCAATTATTTCATCCAATGCGCACATTATCTGAACATCATTTATACGATGTTTTTCTGGTGGAACATTAGCATTTATTTGGTACTGAGCTGAGACGAGGAAGTTAAGTAGTTTTGAGAGTACCACAGTGTGCCAGTGCTGTTAATTCTCCGAAATACCTACCTGCGTTATTTATCATTCGGTAAGCCACTTTTAAGCAGTTAAAATGCAAGAATTGCTAATTTAAGATAATTGACCAGTGCACTCTGCTGATTGGGTGAGATAATTAATTACAAGCTAAATTCTGCTGTACTAGATACTAAGTAAAAATCCGAGAGAAGTGTGTTTAGGACCGCTCGAAATGTGTTTAGGACCTCTTAAAGAGGCACTAAACGTTGAGTGCTAAAATCAATGAGAAACATTATTAGCTTAAATTAAACTAGAAATTTAATTTAAGATCGTAATGCCCAGATCAATGTTGTTGTAGGATTTTAGAAGCATCTGCAACTAAAGTCACATCGCGCCTACATCTGTTTCAGTAGATGCGAGGAGTTTTATTATTTTTCACATTCGTTTAATAATTAAGACATTCAAGAATGCTTTATTCATTGGTAATGCCTCTCCTAGAGGCCTCCGTAGCCGAGTGGTCAGGAGCGAGAGTGCACTAGCAAACGCTCCTTGAATACACCGGGGTTCAAGCCCCTGACTGCTAAATACGGTCGATCCGCAAACCACGGACTGGACCAGCGTGTCAGATTATAGTCCATTTCCCTCAACATGAATTGTTGAGCAGGCTTCTTCCTGCAGTGAGTTGATAATGGCTGCAGTTAACCATTTTGTTAATGCCTCTCCTACCAGTACGAAGTGTCATCAAAGGTTCGGGGATTGAACTAATATTTGGTGAACGATGAAGTTTTCCGAATATTCGGATCAAACACCTTCACAGTAGCATGATTTACATGTATTATTCCAAGGTTTCTGCGACTTCTACAGCAGAAGCATTCCTGGGAGGCTTCTTTAAGAATTACTAATTGTTCTGGTTCGCTGTTTCACTGTGCAGAAGGAATTCATAAGGAACAACGCCCTTTGGTTCAAAAAATGCGATAACCTTGATGGTAATAATGGGGCCATAATTTTTGAGCATCCTCAACATTCTAGATGAGTTGAAGAGCTGACTATTTGAAAGGAATTAGAGACAAAATATGACCACAAACGTTAGAAACGTAAGAAATGAAAATTTGATTCAATGACCATGCATTTAAAAACTTTTCATAGGTTTGTTTACCTTTTCGACTTTTTCTACATTTTTCTTAAAATTTCGTATTCAATCATTGCAGGTTACTTCAGTAAAGGTTTGAACAGCAATGCCACATTTGCGGATACTCCATACTGTAAGTTTATTTTCTACCACTTTGTACAAAAAGTATCTTTTATGCAAGAAAGTTTTAAAATGTATCTTAGAATGCCTGCTAATTATTTACTACGTGAACGATGACATTCGATTGAACATTCGACAGACGATGAAGGCGAGTATTTCGTATAATAGGCATCCTGGCATGCAGATTCGCAACATCTAAGGGAAATCGATCTACCACCTTACAGTGGGGCGCATAATATAAATTATACGTGCCTTTAAATGGTATGAACCAGTATGCTCTAATGCTCAATCAATGAACAGTGGCACAAACAGCTTAACAGATTCTTTAAAAATACCGAATTTAAATTAATATCCAGGCCAATACTGAAATTACTGTATGCTGAACAATCGCTGAGTCCTTTTATCGTTCTCAACACAAATTAATGACCTGGTATAAACATTTATTGCGGTGATTGCGACTCGTCTTATCAGGGTTCTACGCGGTTTCCCCTGACTTTTCGTGTTAATCAACACGCGGCCTTTGTTCGCGCTTCTCGTTCATCAGCGTCAAAATTAGCCTTTCATCCCGTTAATGAAAAACATACTTTTTTAATCAACGAGGCCAAAATATTTAGTGTCCGACGTAATTACACGAGACTATTAATTGCAGAAAGCGTCGAAATTAAATTACGTGAGAATTATGTTAATGTTCGCCGGCCATATGTGATCCCCTGACTGGTGGTCTTTTACGCGCATGCGTGAAGACAAATAATCCCTATTTAATTTCCATTCTCACCCCTATTTCAATTCCTGAGATTACGATATACGGTCGCAAAACCGTTGTCAGTTTCAGGAAGGAAAATCGTTTTGCAATTTTGTCGTTAAAATTCTTTTAATTAATTTTTACTTATTTGTTAATTGTGTTCAATTGATTTTTAATTATCTTTTAGTGTAATGTAAGATTTTCGATTTTTTTCGTTTTGATTTCTGGAGAGTATCATACGGAGTTGTTCTAATATCATTTTGAAGTAAACTTCTTTTATTCTTTTACAAATCATGCCTTTAAAACCCAGGGACTACATCCCTTTAAGCCGGTTTTTTGGCTTTCTCAGTAGGACAGTCACAACCCCAGGACTTAGTATGACAAGCAATCGTCGTTAAAACTATTTATTACGGTCACCTGGAATGTTATTTTATCTGCCCATGTGTCTGTAAATTCTGCATGTTTCTGTTTGATTAGTCTGTTTTGTTGGACCAAAAAAACCAAGTTTCGAGAAACAAACTTGCGAAATGGAGACAGGACAAATAATGACAAGTTTAATATTAATTGGAAAACACCAATATATTAAATTATTAAATTAACCATCAGATCACGCAGTTCATATACATGACTGGCAGTACACGCCCTCATGTTCCACACTCTTAACTATCAGATTCCAGTAGGTTGTTAAGTTTAACAACCTAATCGAAAGCTTTTGTATGTATCTAATTTAATATATGTGCGCTTTTCAATTAATATTAAACTTGTCATTATTTATTCTGTCTTCATTTCGCTCTGTGGTCGCAAAAATCCACAATAGTAATAAAGTCATATATTTTCAAGAATCTTGTATCGACTTCAATAATGTGATATTTTTAGTAATTAATTCTTATACAACCCTTATAGTTGTCATTTATACTTGTCATTGTCTGACGTTTCTCGCTGCCTCCTCAGTTCATCGTTATTCAATAGTATACCACCATATCTAACATTGTCCCAATTCATCGCAATCTGCACGAGTTACACCATCTTTTCTACATGTTTCGTTAATTTTGTCGAGCAGTCTATCATTGGAACTCTAATTTATGCCAATTTATTTTTGTTATAGACAACAGAATTTGCAACTTATGATTCGTTAACAAGGAGGACAAGAGGAATATTTGTGGATTTGATAGATAAACTCTCTCAATCAATGAATTTGACGTAAGTTTCACGGTATTTAATTCTTATCGTAATTATTAGACAGTAAGTCATCGATATTTCAAAACAAAAATCTTTTACATGTGAAATGAACTGCGATGGCTGAGATCCTTTCTCTTTATCTGGTGGGAAATTTCATAAATAAACTACAAGAGCAATTTTAAATATCTGTGAAGAGAGAATGCGGTACCATCAAAGAAATTACCATTTCAGATCACTTCAAGCCATGATTCCAATCTGAATTCAAACGCAAGTTTGAATTGTATACAAGACAGACCAGTTCCCAATGTCAATTGGGAATGATTAAATATCGCTAGGAAGTAGTTTTCAAATTACACAGTGAAATGATTTCACTAAGATCTTGGTAACTTTGTGTTTGGAAAGTTTAATTTCCGCGTAATAACAAGCGCTGGCATTTATCTTTCTTTTTTTTTTTTTTTTTTTTTTATGAAAACCACAAACACGAGAGGTAGTAGAACCTATAGTACTTAGTACCTTGCTTGGGTTGGAGGTTGAGAAGACGAAAGAAGATATTTGTTGACATTGGACTTGAACTTCTGTAGATTGCAATTTTCAGGAAATACAAATATGGAGGAAGGTTGTTCCAGAAAACGGCAGTTGAATGAATAAATGAGGAAGATGAAAAGTTGGTTCTGTGAGTTTGAAGTTGGACAGTAAATGGATGTTGGCTGGTGGCAGCACGTGTTCGGACTGTTTTGAAAGAGAGGGCGGGAATTATAGAAGTCAATTCAGAAGAAAAGTGCCCAAGGAAGTATCTGTAGAAGAGGCATGCAGCAGAAACAATACGTTTATGAGACAGCAGGTGGAGAGACTCTGTTAGAGATGAATCATTAATTAACCTAACTGCCCTCTTCTGAATGGAATCTAGAAGCCTGAGGGAGGTTTTGGGGGCACCACCCCAGAAGTGGGAACAATATTCCATGGCAGGGCGGATTTGCGATTTATACAGAGTGAGCAGCTGTTTGGAAGAAACGTAATTATGAGAGCGAAAGAGAAAACCAAGTTTTTTAGAATCAGAGGAAGCAATATTTGTAATGTGCTTGTGCCAAGAGAGATTAGAAGTCAGGGTAATCCCCAAAAGAGATATATCATGTTGCCTAGAAAATGGAGTGCCACTAAAGATAAGCATAAGAGCAGAAGAATCCTTTTTGCGAGACATAAGACAAGGCTGAGTTTTAGAAGGATTGAAATCAACTAATTTGTCTTTGCCCCACTGAATAATTACCTTGGAGATCGGCATTTAAGGAATTGGCAGCGAATATTAGAGAAGTTGAAGCTGATTGAGCAGGACAAGGTTTCTCAAACTGGAAATTGGAATGCAATGTGCTATCATCGGCAAAACTATGGATAGGATTTCTAGTCAATGGAAGAAGGTCATTAATATACAAGAGGAAAAGAGTGGGGGAAAGAACTGAACCTTGGGGGACACCAGAATTAGTAGAGAAGTTAGAAGACAGAGATCCATCTACCATCACCCTCAGTGAGCGATCAGAGAGAAAACTGGATAACCAATTACAAAAAACAGTTCGAAAACCATAAGATGGAAGTTTGTTTAGAAGACCTTTATGCCAAACACGATCGAAAGCCTTTGAGATGTCAAGAGCATCTACTTGTGTTTCACCGAACCTTTCCATTGAATTAGTCCATAAATGGGTAACATAAGCCAGAATATCACCAGTGGATCGACACTAACGGAATCCATACATGCGATCGTTGATCAGACGGAAGGTTTTTAGATAGTTTAAGAGTTGGCGATTAATTGATTCTCCATTACTTTAGAAAAGAGTAGAAGTAATTCAATAGGACGATATTTGGATGGGAAAGATTTCTCATCCTTTTTAGGAACTGGTTGGACATGAGCAAATTTCCAAGAAGAAGGAAAAACACCTTTGGAATATGAAAATGAAAATAAAAAGGCGACATAGAACAGGAGTAACTTTGGGAGCACAGGTTTTGACAACAAGTGGAGAAATACCATCGGGACCTGGAGCTTTCTTAGCATCAAGATTCGTCAAAATCCTTCTGACATCCTTTTGACGAAAGACCACAGGAGGCATTGAATGGAGCGTTTTGGGAATGGTGGCAGGAGTTTTACCAAGATCATTAATACATGGGTTGGAAGAAAAATGGAATGATAGCAGGTCAGCTTTATCCTTGGCTGAAGTGACAACAGAACCATCTGTTTTGGACAGAGGGTGAAGCAGAGATGGACAAAAGTTGCGGCCAATAGCTTTGGCGAGAGACCAGAATGCTCGGCTACCATTAGGGCAAGAAGCAAGTTTTCTACTCTTACTCTGTTCAAACTCTCTTTTGAACTGATTAATAACTGCTTTACAATTGGTGCGAACTTTGGTGTAGACAGAAAATGAAACTGAAGAATCAGAAACAAGCCAATTACAATGTGCAACATTCTTCTCTTGAACAGCCTTAGCACATTTATTGGAAAACCAAGGTTTAGATAAAGGACGAGATTTTAACGTGGAGTGTGGGATAAAGGATTCCATTCCTGCAAGAATAATTTCACTGACACGATCTGGGCAAACGTTGACACCAGAAGTTTTGAAACAGTAATCCGACCAAGGAAAAGAAGAAACGAAGTCTCGCAGTCATCCCATTTTGCATTCTTTGTTTGTTTGTAATGCCAAACAACACGAGGTTGGGAATAGCCATAAGATAAAGGCTCCATTGGAGAAGAGAATGTGATCTGAAGTGCCTAAAGGACCTCTCACTTCGAATGTGTACTTAGAATGGTTGTCTGTGAGAAAAAGATCAAGTGTGTTGGCTGTATGATTAGGATTGTGCGGTATTCTTGTAGGTAAATGAACAATCTGTGTCAGGTCATTAGTAATTGCAAAAGCCTCAGCCTCTCGACCAGCTGGGTTGGTGTGACTAGAAAACGGAAGCCAGCTGGAGTTGTGAACATTAAAATCACCAAGGAAAATTACCTCACTGTTAGGAGCAAAGTTGGACTGGAGAAAGTCAAGTTGCAAAGAGAGGAAGTCAAAGAGCTCCAAATGATTAGTAGAGTTGGGAGAACGGTAGAGACAACAGATGAATTTGATACAATGAGGTAGAGAGATTTTTAGCCAGAGAATATCAAAGAGAGGAGATTCTAAGTTGCCAAGTCTCTGACAGGGAATATCAGAACGGACATATGCACAAGTACCACCTTTGAGGCGAAAGGAATCATACAGCGAATAATTTGGGCATGTGAGATGAGCAATAGTTGAATCAACCGATAACTGAGATTCTGTCAGATAAAGTACATGGAGTTTGGCAGACTGCAAGTGGAAATGGACATCGTTGAGATTAGAATTGAGACCACGTATATTTGTGAAATGAATTAGGAAGTGATTGGGAGGTTAAGATCTTTTCGCAGATAAGCTTACTCTATTAGTTTGACAATTCATGCGTATTCAATAGTAAGAAAAAGTGGGTGGGACATGCTGTATGAAGTAATGAAATTTTTGGATATGGCGTACATGTGGTAAGAATATACCCAAATCCTTGACATAACCCAGCATCGACAATTCCCCCACATACACGCTACTCGGACTCCCTCCAGTCACTATCTGGCAGAGTAGAGGCAGCAAGATTATACACTAGCTGATCCGGAAGCCTCCTAGAGAGTTACCAATGGTTCCATCCGGTGTACTAACTAGCGGCCTGCCTGCGAACACCGTTTTAGAGCTGTACCCTTGAAATGTAAGGAATATTGGATCTTTCCACGATGTTCATCATAACCTCAAAAGTCATCAATCATACTGCATGATAAAAAAGATGGGGAAAGGTTGACCGGAACTTGGCTCTAGAGACTAAACATAGGTTCCACCACTTCAAGCAATAAGCAAAGTGGTGGTATTGCACCTGTTGATGAGAGTCATCTACCACCTAGTACTGCCTGGTAACATAGGGGGACGGCATTCCTCCATGTGGTGTGAGTGCCAAACCTCGACCCCTGCTTACGTTGGTTCACACCTGGGTAGTCACCCACCATGTACTTGTGCATGGAGGTTATACCCAGGATTACTAACAGTCGCACCATCGTGAAGGTGCAAGCAGAGGATTTGGCTGTCACAGACCGTCGAAATTGACGGTCTGTGACAGCCAAAAGACAGTTTTTGCCGAAATTGACTCCACTTGACTTGAGTGTCACCCGAATATCAGTTCCATCAGCATTTTAGACTCGCAGGTAGCAAGTACAGCTTGTCTGGCATATCTGAGAGAATGTCTGTGACAACCTCAATCTAGTATGAAACCAAATTATTGCACCACTCTAGAAGTTCATTAACTCTTTCTAATGGGCATACCCTGTAGAAATGGTGAACTAACTGTCACACGAGTTCGAGTCACTTTTCTGACGCATTGGTTTCATTTTCTACGCCAGATGTACTTTACTCCTGTCAGAGAAGAGTTCCATTAATTTTGGTGCGACAGAGTATAAATAAATTAGTGAACCAGGCGGTATGGATCACAGCGTTTCTTGATGCCTTAAATATCCTCAGAACAGTGAACAAACGACTCCAGAAAATTTAAATTTGTTTGATTTTCAATTTTTAAACCCTTTAACACCTCAAATTCCAATAATATATGTGAGTACTAAAAGTATTATGCTACTGAAATCTGAATGAAACTGTCTGGTACTGCTAACGAACTCTTTCAATCTTTCATTCGCAGTTACAAGTTTAAACGCTTGGAAGCTTATGGTACACGGCACCGTAATGGACGCTTAGACGGAATACTCGGAGAAATTGCGTACAATGTAAGTTGATTAAAAATAATTCCAGTATTAGATTTGAAGTTTTAGGTACAGGTGCAAGCAGAAGGTTAAAACAGTTCAAATGCGGAACTAATAAGGGGTTTATCAAAATTAAGTTAGTGTAGCTAAGGAATGTTTGGAGAAATTTAATACAACGGAACAAAATTAATTGTGAAGAATTAGTTGCATTGATGTCTCTTTCATTGGTGCCTCTTTTATGGTTTGCTTAATTATCTGCTTCTTCTTTTTCTGGTGCTCTGTTAATGCACCATGTATCCGTAAGTATGATTCAGGGTGCAGATTCAAACTTTTTGAAGACTTTTTTAAAAAAAATAGCTACACATAAAGAAAACAATAAGGCAATTTTGTTTAGAATTGGAGAAAACTGGAATGGTATCTTCCCCGATGAGACAGAGTATCTCTGTCTCTTCGGGGAAGATCTCTTTTCTTCAGAAAGAGATTCAATCGGCTTCGATACTGAACTGTAGTGTGCCTGGGAAGGATGTATAAGGTTCCATAGCACACAAGTCACGAGATACCTTCTCCTCACAGGTCATCGTCGACAAAGAATACTGTGGTGTGAAAAACACAGAGGACACTAGTGCACATCCTGGTACAACCCCCGACAGAAGGCTTCGTTGTGACGCAACAAACACGAGAGCATGATGTGGGGGCTGCCTCTTCCAATTTTCTTTATATTTTAATTATAGTGATTTATCCCCTTTTTTTTATGTATATCCCCGCAGTCCAATCCTCCCACTTAGCATCTGACTTGTTTGCTCTCAGGAGATTACCAGGCCCAAAGGGGACCCCAATTATTTTAGGTATTTTTCTACCGGATTGGCTGAGTTTCGGAATGACAGACTCCAACACATGAATGTAAAATAAAACAATGTTTATTAACATATCATACAGAAACTAGCAATAGTATTTAGTCAAACTATATTTGGCTGGTCACTTGTTATTTCATTAACCTTTATATGTGTAAATATCTTGTTCAAACTTAATTGTTTCATCATCAGATATCCTATACTAATGCACATTATTACTCATTATGACATGTTGTCTCTTCATGTTCTTTACAGGGACTTCAATAGGTCGTGCCATACACTTTACATAGATTCTTCTCACTCTTCTTCTGAACAGTCTGTATAGTAAACCAACAACTACCAGCCAATGAACTGGCTCACAAAAACCTTCAGAGTTCGTGTCTCAATTTGTAAGAAAATTTCATTTATTCAATTAGACACCCTTTCTGCAATCAGGTCAACAGGAAATATAAATCAATTCAATTCAACATTGCCCTTCGGAACAGTTAATCCTCTATACCTTTGTATATCACTTATTAATTAGCCCCTACTTAAATCAGTAATACTCTCCCCAAATCAACTCTTAATAAATTTAAATATCAACCTTCAATTTCATACATATTATAAAAACCTTTCCCAACATTATACAATTCTCAGTTATCTATTATACCCTCTCCTTCCCACAAGCAATTATATGAGGAGCTTCACTTCAAATTATAGGCTACGTCCGTCTTAAATACCTTACACTTTTATTCATATATTCATTTCTTAAAACTCCCTCCTTAACTATACATATATCTATTTCTCCTAATGTCCTCTCCTTAGTAAATTAAGTACACCTATGTTGGTAAACTCTCTAGCACTTACGTGTTTGGCCTGGAACTTTCCTCCCTGCTCGGCTTCCTTTCATATCGGTCATTCAGGTACTGGAATGCGGAGGCGCTCTTTTGGGGATCTCGGTGATTACGGTGTTTCCCTACCGGATACTGTACGGCTGGAATCAATCAGTGTCGCATACTCTTTACCGGTCAGCATTTCTTCTTCCGCGGATAGAGGGGTTTTCGAGTAGGTCAATGGTTCGACCACTCATTCGACTGGCTTTGCCTATATAATTCTCAGGGTGTGATTCTTCCTTCTTCCTCACTACGGCTTCCATGTTTACAGGTGAACTTTTCTACTGGCTGTCGGGATATGCAGAATTTCTATCTGCTTCCATCTACCTCAGGTCTGCAGCTATCAGCCAATGAACTAGATTGCTGCTCTGCTTTGTATCGTTCTCCAACTCCTTCAAATCATCCTCCAGACCGCTCCGAGAACTTCTTCCGACTCCTCTGAAAACTTCTTCCCGATCTCTCGAAAAACTTTTCCAGAATGCCACGAAAACCCTTTCAGAATCTCCCTCTCAAATTTCCCTCTATTTTCTTCCTGGCCAATAGGAGATCTGCACATCCTTTTTCCTGTGTTCTCCTTTGTCTCCTCTCCTCTTCTGTGGGCGGGTCTTCTTTACTCTTTGTGTCCCAACTTCCATGGGCCTCGAACAATCGAGAACAATCCAGAAAGAGAGGTGGAAGTTCCTGTCAACTGAGAAGCGTCACAGCTCTTCCCGTGACCTCACGCGCGCACACCTGGTGACGTCGCCCACCTCTAATAGCGTTTCACCGTGAAATTTATAAGAGAGTCAGCTTAAGCATTCTTGGCCCTTTCTATGGTGCATCTGCCTCTGTCTTAATGGGGATTTGTCATGGTATATTACTTTCACTGACTCGCCGAAGAACTTCCATACAAACAAGCTACAACTAAACAGGGAGTGTCTGGAAGGTATTTTTGAATTCCAGTGCTTCTTAACCCATGTTGTTTTTACCAGAAAACCACTATTCGTATTACAGTTAAATTCTCATAATATTTAACCAAATTTATTAATTAATGTAAGGACGGGTTCTTACAATGAACTAATCGTGCGTGGTGCCGATTATCCAGGCAGGTGACGTTGTTTCTTAACATGGTCCTGATGCGTATGGACCAAAGAATTTCACTTGAGAGGTCTACCGACAACTCTTAGGAGACCAAGTGCTCCCTTCCATATTGCATTTTTCCCGGATGTTCTGTATATACATGTATGTCCGGGAAAAATGGAACATGGCAAGTTGCACTTTGTCTCATAAGAGAAAAAACGTATATTAATCATAAAAGTTAATAAAATTATATTAAATGAATGGTTCTTTAAAGTATAATTATGTTAAATAATTATACGTATAATTTGAGTTTAAGGTTTTCGTGTAACGAGTTGTGGCATACGTTGTTCGTTTATGCTCCTGATACAAATTTAGTTTTTAAATAGTTATACTTAACTTTATACAATGATTCGCCCACCAGTGAATTCCTCTTCCTCTGCTCAAGCCTGATATCGTATCATCTTCGTGATATAATGAACAGGTATTTCTAATTTTAAATATTCCTGCTCACTTTTGAATTCCTCCAATACATTGTATGCATAGCGCTTTAGCCTTCGTGAACCAGGCAAACGCCCCGTTACCCTAAAGGCATAAGGTGACAATGCGTCAACCTTGACCAAGTCACAAAGCATCGCATTACCCAGATCCCTAGGGAAATGCTCCCTCTCCTCAATCTTTTGTTAAGTACACCTGTCTCAACCATTTAAGCTTTCTTGTGTTCTCACAGTCATCACTGTGGAACGCGAATATTGCAAGCTTCACAGTGTCAGAGGGAAAAAACTACGAGGAATTAAAGACTAACTCCTAAAAGTGAGCATTTGTTTACTGCTTCCAAGTGATTTTAAACCCGAAATCAGGCATGTCACAAAAATAGAATAACTTGCAATAATCAGTCTGCCTAGCCTGCCGCGACGGGAAGGAACCAACCATCCGATGTCATGTATGCAAATTTACCTTTTGTGCCCACTCAGTTAATACAGACATCACACATCTTTTCAAACAACGTCGGAAAAAGTTCGCATGTGACAAATGCCTTGGAGATGTCTCTGAATTACCTGAACTTCATCTCTCCCGGACTGAAACTGGCCCTAGTGACCAGACAATCCCTGATCCAAATCAACACGCTCAGTCAAATACTGGTTTGCCTGAACCTTCACTCATGACCGTCGCAGGCGTTGAAGCAGTGGGCAACGCAACTCACCTGACGGCACTGCCAATCACGTTATATGCAGCACTAATTACTCCAATTTTCCATCAGATCACAATAATGATCAAAATTGTGCCTCGAACGCTAACGTATTCTCCACCTCAAGCCAGTCACTAGTCACAACAGATACTTTCCAAGTCGAAGGTAATTCTCCAAGAATTAATGCCGAAATTACAGTGTCGACGCCTCCCCTACAGCCAGACAGTGCAGATTTCGTGATCCACCTAATTTACCAATTAAGATCCAAAATTGAAGATCTCAAGGATGAGGTTTACTCACTGAGAAACCAAAATAAGCACATCACTCATATGCTCTCGGACCTCTGTTCTTTGGCGAGCCAAAATGGTAAGCTGACATCTCAGGCACCAATAAGACCCAAAAGGTCAAAAACCACTCATCCAGTAAAGCCTCCTAGCCTTATAAAGCCTGGCTCCCACACCCAAATCCAATCAAGACAATCACTAGGGAGTTCTGCAGACACTCCGACTGAGCATGTTAGCACGGACCGATCATGCACTCATCAGAAAGACACACTCAGACACTCAGTGGCTGGTGAGCAACCACAGCTTCATGCTATTGAAGAAGTATCCCAGCGAGAGAACCGACCAGGAAATAAAGACTCCCTACAGGCTCAAGAACAAAACAATAATCTAACTAACGCCCATCATGTTTTGCCTACCTCATATGCTGGCGTGCTTACTAACAGCCCTTCTAGTCATACCTACGTCCCATCTGGAGATATACAAAACTCCCTCATTCCAGCAGCCAACCCCGCCCCATATTCCTCAGGATGCCGCCGAGCTACCAATATTGACCGCCCTCCCCACCACGCTGTTATCACTAACCAGGCCTCTTTATCCCGCCAAGTAACAGCCTCCAAATCTCGTCTGACACTGGCCGAGAAATATAATATCTCCGTCGTTCCCACAAAAGCCAAGATCTTCGCCTCCAGATTTGGACCCGGAACCTCTCCTGAATCTATTAGGAGAATGTTTATTAAGGAGCATAACCTCTCAGTTCAGGTTAAACGGCGTAAAAGTCGGCAAACATCCTATGCCTCCTTCCTTATAATGTGCTCACCCGCTGTCTACAAAAAGGTTGTAGATCCTGCCTCTTGGCCCCAAGGAATTTATATCAGACCATTTTCTGAGGAAAACAGACCACATCAACAATCTCAACTAATTCACCCTCCTCTATAGCAATCAAGGCCTCAAGGAGACAAGTATGAATGCTTCACGCTCCGGGTATCAAAATGTGCGCAGCATAAATCGCAATTATACTAGTGGTGAACCACATCGGCATCATCAAACTGATTCCATCAGCCTGCGATCACCAGTAATAAACAGGTCAGGAATGCTCATCCCAACATGGGTCACGAATCGACGAACTCGAAAGCCTGACATCAATAAAAACAAGGCATGTGCCTTAAAAAAGATCCCCCGGAATTATGCAGTCAGAGTCTTGTACCAGAATGTTAGAAGCCTTCGCAATAAGCTGGATACCGTTGACCAAATACTCCTAGCCAGTGATATCGATATCCTCTGTGTCACCGAGACCTGGCTGGATAAAGAGCAGGAATATTTTATATCCTGTGTTCCAGCTGGACATAAATCTGCTTTCACTTCCAGAGTTAGGCAAAGAGGAGGTGGTGTTGCAATTTCCTTTAAGAGCTCACAAACCTCACTCATTCATCAAGTCTCTAGCCAAACATCAGCGTACGAAGCGCTTGATGTTACTCTCAGCTACCATAGGGTTCTCATAGATGTAATTGTTATATACATACCCCCAGCACCTTCCTACGAAGCCATCCATGAAATATCTTACTGGATCATCAACCAGCTTCATCCTTCAGCCTTGCACTTCGTATGTGGAGATTTTAATCTTCCTCCTCAGCTAGCTAACCTTCAGCAAATGCTCCTATCAAACTTATCTTGTACAGGGTTACAAATGATCAACGATCTCCCGACAAGGGGTAACAACCAATTAGATTTCATCCTTGCTTCTTTTCCCTGCACACCTGATTACCTGCCAGAGACTTACTTCAATATTGTGAATTCGACTAATACCAAAGTAATAGTAAGTCCCAGGTTTTTGAGTATTTCTAAATGTGTTGAGGCTGCTACCTCTGTCATCCCATGGACAGTCTTAGAAAATTGTGACCTAGAAATTGCAGTGAATTTGCTGACTAGCTGGCTTAAGACTATTGCGACATTTGCAGCATCAAAGAGAATTTCCATCATGCCTCGGTCCAGAGCATGGTGGACTCCCCATCTTAACATGAGCTTCAAGTTAAAGCAGCATCTGCACAAAATGTGGAAGCAGTCGCACAGTATCCATGACAGGATAGCCTACTCCAAAGCTCGCGCAACATTTAATAAGCAGAAGTCAACAGCAATTAAGCATTATATGGATAGAACCCTTCGTAGCGGAAAATGTCCCTACTCTGAGCGGCCTTCTGATTTCCCCCTAAATCTTGAACCTGACCAGTGGCTTGACTTCATATCAAGATTTGCTTCGAACACGGAACAATGTCCTGATCTTCATACTCCAACAACCAGAATCCCGCCTGACACTCTGTCGGCAGTATCAATCTCCAGGGAACAGCTTATTGCTGCCATTAATTCTACATCAGCTTCTGCGACGGCAGGTGCTGACGGAATCCCCCAATTCATTATTAAATGTCTCAGCCCATATATTTTGGATCCCCTTCTAACTATTTTTAATGCTGTTTTGTCAACCCACTTCTTTCCCCAGCAGTGGAATATCTACCTTTTGAAGCCTGTCCCCAAAACTCAATCTCCTTCACTTCTTAAGCATTACCGACCAATCTCCAACGCCTCAAGTCTTCTAAATCTCCTTGAGAAGGTACTTCTCCCCGTTCTAACTAAACAACTTCTTCCACATCAGCCTCCTCAAATCCATTACTCCCTTCCTCATAGATCCACTGTGACTAACCTCTTAGCCACCACCAGCTCTATCCTCTCTGCATTTGAATCCCAAGCAGAGCTTGCAGTCACCTATGCAGACCTTGAAGCAGCTTTCGACTCTATAAACGTTCCTGCAATGCTGAAGCTACTTTCAGACCACTACCAGATCAAGAGAGACACTCTACAGTTCCTCACGTCACTCCTTCGAAACAGAATAATCCAGTTTATTGTCCATGGGCACATATATGAGCAAAGTATCTCTTCAGGCCTGCCACAGGGTGGTGTCTTATCTGGGCTCTTGTTCACAGCACTTATCTCTCCACTTGTTGAGTCCAGGTATGATATCTTATGTTATGCAGATGATATAAAGCTCCTCACGCCGATTTCTCCATACGATGATCTTCTCATGATAACAGGATCAATTAATAATACACTGACGGAAATTGAAAACTACCTCAACCAGTTCGGATTAAAAATAAACCCAGAGAAATATGAATTTATGATATTCTCTTTAAAGAAAACACCTTCTTATATTCAGCCCATTCTGTGTAATTCTCCAATTCCCATCGTCAATAAGCATACTGATCTCGGGGTTGTGTTTGATCCTAAGCTCTGCTTCAGTTACTATATAGACAAGCTCCTCACCCTGGCAGCTCGACTCCGATGGATTGCCAAACAGCATCTACATTATATAAATCAAGTCACAACTACTAGAAAATATATAAAAACCACTGTATACTCTCCGCTTTTATATGCTGCAGAGATATGGGCATCAGCTGCAACTAGCACAATCAGGCCACTTTTTTCTGCTGAGTATTGGCTCTTAAAATGGGCCATAAACAAACACAAACTGCCTCCACAGCTCAGGACAACTGAAATGGCCAGCTTAATTCAAATTCACAGGCTCCCCACGCTGATTAGGGTGAAACGTCTTGCCACGACTATCAAATTGATGGTTGGCGAGATTTCGGCACCATCATTCTGGGACCTGTGCTCATGGAGAATCCCTCAGTCTTCCCTCAGAGCGACTCCAACTCTATGCCCACATCACAGCCGTCTCCACCTATCAGATAGGTTTCTGCCTTTTCAGCTACTTTCGTGTGCCCAGTCCTTGGATGCTGACCTTAACAAGTTCGCTTCTGACAGGGAATACAGATGTCGCATCCTTGAATTGTACTTCCCTGTCCTTGATCCTTCTCCTCGAAGCTCGTCTTAATGCTGCAAGCCATCAACACCACCTGATGTGAAGACGGTGTACTAACTGTTCAGTATGACAGTTAGTAATGATGGACTAACTACTTCTGTTCAGTGCAAAGAACGTTGCCTGTTTATACTACTATATGTATATGAAATTATCCGTTTCCGCCCATATCTTCTTTATATATTGTATTGTAAATAACTGTATGATACTTGGAGTTTGGAATTGTACTTTCGCATATGCATTTCCTATGTTTTATATATCAATGTTCCCTATTTATATTGTATTATTACTGTTAACCCCTGGCCTGGTGGCCGTGAAGGGCAACATTGCAATCTATCGAATTGTATCATTATTATCATTATTATTGCAATAAAGATTTCTTATATATGACTTAATTATTTTGGAGAAAGGAAGCTTAATTTTTGAGCAAAGTATTTCTTTTATTTTTTCGTGTTTAAGAGATATGACATTGGTGCTGCACCATTCTTTCCAACATATGAGCGCCATCTTGCAGTAGAATTCACCAATCCATTATTAAGTAAGGAATGGATCTTCATTGGAAGGACTGTGGAACGATTTTCAGATTTCCACTCACTTTTCAGCATATTTTCTACTCAGGTGAGGGAAATTATTCGAGTCTTACTGATACAATAATTAATTTCCCTGTTCTCATTTCTAATTATCAGTTTTTTTATCTATTAAAAACAAAGGACAAGTAAAGAAACCTCTTTCAATGTAATAATCTATATATCATTGCCAATTAGCTATAGGCACTACGTTATAGTATAATGTACTATACTTGTGTGAATCATGAAGAATTTGTTTCAGGTGTGGATTCTAATACTTGTGGCCCTGATTCTTATTACTGTGATCAGCGGGGTCATTGAGAAGTTGCAGCAATCTGAGAGTTCGTCAAAGGCCAATTTCTACTACAGATGGATGGCAAATGGATTGAACTACGTGGACCTTCTTTTGTCCCAAGGTAAGCTCATTTTTCATTGATTCTCTCGTTGCTTTAGGGGGTACTGAAGAGTCCTATCGATATTGCAAAGTTCTTTCAACAGGAAGGGTCTTTCCAATTGTAAATTTTATAAAGGAGTTCACAGCGGATGCCTACCAGAGCAGGGGACCCCTGGTGATCCTTACTAAGTCCGAAATTAATTTTTTCAATTTCTCATATCGCTAGTAACGAAAACAGACAAGTGTGAGGTGGGTAGTTAAACAGCCTGGACTGGATTAGTTGTGAAGAGACGTGCAGAACTCCGTGTGGTTCCAAACAGAGTTCTCTTTGCTGTAAGTCATCGGGACGTGGTCCTTGATTAGTTTTACTTCTAATGAGCGATGATGTGTGTCCTTACACAGTTCACTAGCGAACTAATACCTCTTGGAGTGAAAAACTATATTTAAGTATTAGCACTGGCCACATCGTTTAAAGAAAAACAGGCTTTCGCTGAATCCGACATTAAAATTTAGCAAATTTATAAAAATTTCAACTTTTTTTATTATTTTCAATTTCGTTGTTACCCATGTTTGTACAGTTATTTTGAATTACTCGTATTTTGTAAGTAGGTATTTTAATTAGCATACGACTGTATGTAAATCATTTGATATGTTTAGCTCGAATTAAACTCAAATTTATCTGCAATTTTTACCGTATTTATACATTAAACATGCAACATCAACAGTTGTCTGATATCATAAAAATAACTAAATAAATAAGGTTCAAACAAGGATTAATTTCTTCATTGTATACAGGGAAAGCAGATCCGAGAAAAGGCACGAGGTATGGAACTCCAAGCCACATCCTTAACTTCGTGTGGATGCTCTGTGCAGTTGTTACAATCATGAATGTGTTCAGAGGTTTGCTGACATCCCAACTGGCTGACAGGAAGATTGTCCCTGAAGTTGATAGCCTTGAAGACGTGTGTAAAAAGCCAGACATGATTCCTTTGGTTTGGAGAGATTCAATATTCGAAAACAATTTTCGGGTTCGTAGGCTTTTTATTTCTTTATTACACTATCTATAAACTCACGAGAGCATATCAAAATACTTCCCCCTCTCTCCTTATTATGTGTATTCTATGAACGTTCTCATAGATGACTCAATAGATGACTATTCACTGTAATATATGCCAGAAGCTTCATTGCTCTAAGTCTTTTGTTATCGAGCTGAATGTGCCACAGAATCTCATCGCGGATAAAGTTGAATATTGATCCATTGTCAAATTCCTCTTTTGCAAGGCAAATTGCCAAGTACTATCCATGGAGATATGGCTACGGTATCTGGGGATATCTGTCGATCGAAGACTTTGTAAAAGGCTGGTGGCGATAGTTCAAGTGCGGCCAGGAGAGCGTCCATAATGAGGATAGTTATGGGCGGTTGATATCTCGCACTGCTGAATTCGTCATGAAAATTGAACAGCTCAGGCTGAGATAAGCTATGCATCAGTGGAGAGCATAATTCACAATGATTTCACTATGAATACGGTCTCAGCATGATGGATTACTAGCTTGTTGTCATGTCTTTAGAGAGAAAAAATGGCAGACACAAAAACAAAATATGTTCAAAACCAATGGAAGCATCGATCATTACCAACTGATGGAAAGGCCAGAGTGCACCCATCTGCAGGGAAGATGTTGTGTTGCTGATAATTTTCTGGGATAAAAACATTAAACATCTCTTTAATGACCAAATTAAACACTGAAATGTTTAATTTGGTCCTTTCTCGTAATGTATTGAATACATAGACCATTCCGACGTTTCTGCCAACTTTACATATATTTTATAGTGGGAACGCGTGGGAATGGTCTTTGTATGAAATTTTTGAAACATTTAATGGAGTTACAGGAAATAGTTTAACTATCAGAATCGACTACCCTTCCGCATATCGCTTTCTGGATGTATTGAAAGAAACATATAGTTATCAGTGCATCTTGAACGCTCATAATTTCTATATTCCAACTTAATGACAAAATAAAGTACTCTTGTCATTGAGAGTGTTCCAACTGAAAACTCTTCCATAGGGTGTTAGGAGAACGGTGACTTTTCCCTCTGTGCTACTCGTGAAGGAAAGATAGGACATATCTTATTATTGATGGAACCATTTCTACACCCCCAAAGTCCAACGAACTACAATTTAAAAGACGCCACTCTTATTTTGCAAATAGAATTATTTTTAATTAAATGTTCTTCAAAAACTAATTTATTTAATGAAAATTTCAGGCGGCTGACACTGATCTCCACAAAACATTGTGGAGAAGAATGCAAAACGTCGATGGAATTAAGGACGCTGGAAAGGTGGACTTTTCCAAAGTACGGAATGGCACTCACGTGATTGTTCTTGACTACGTGACAGCTTTAGAAAAACTTTCCAAATTCAAGAGCCCGTGCAGTTACCATATTGGTAAAGTCCCTGTTTCTCAATTTGTGGGAGTTGCAATTTTGAGAAGAGGCCTTTCTTCGGAGATCAAGGAGCGGATAAATCTTGGGTAAATATTCTCTAAGTACAAAGACATTCACCTCGTTTATGAAACTAAATTAATACTCTTATTAATGCGCTGTTATGCTGAAAAATGCGCGTTAATCAATGCATCATTAATTCGGGCAATGCAAATTCAGGGAAATGTAAAATTTTGCCCATTTAGACAAAAATTTCCTTTTCTAATTTCCATTAATTGCTAATTTGAATAAAACTGTACTTTTCAAGGTCTGTTATGGAAACGATACAACTTTCCATTAAGCAAAATGCAAATTATATTCATGGAGTTTACTTTGGATGTTTGGTGTTATGTTTGCATTGGAAATCCTTCTTGATGGAGTCGCCTGTTGTAGGCATTAACACAACATCTTGTTCAATTTAAAGTCCAAAACATATAGCTAGATGAAATCACGTGTATATGTGACTTAAGCGCCAAAACAATTTAGGTTATGGTACGTCAAGACGTGCTGTGTCTGTAAGTTGCTTTTGATCTGTGATCGTATTATCTGTTAACTGGATGAGTGGCCATTTTCACCAAATTTGGGCAGAAACATTACTATATGAAGACAAATCCTGGGCACCTCATATTTGCTGCAACACGTACTGCAAATCTACGTGTATGGTTGAATAACAATGGACGTTCGATGCCTTTTGCCATCCCAATGATTTGGAGGGAACCTTGAAATAATGTAAATGTCTGTTATTTGTGGGTGGTGCTTCCTCTTCAACATGGCATGTCAAAAAAAAAAAAAAAAAAGGAACGGGACTGTGGAATACCTCCTCATCAATCCGGCAACTATCCGACCAGTGGCACATGGAGGATGGTCTGCCTGTACCTCATCCTCCAGAAGGGTACACTTTGGAGTCACAAACTATTATATTAGGGCCACCTATAATTTCTTACATATACCCTATGTCTGTAATATTATGTCTGTAAATTGTGTATGTTCAAAGGTCGATTTGCCAGTTTTGCTGGACGAAAAACCCCCACTTTCTGTGGAAAAAAACCTTGCTATCTACGCCTGAGACTGACTAACAGTCACGGAGTGAAAAAATCCCATTAAAGTTCCTCGTGTCTTCGACGGGATTCGAACCCGGGCCTTTTCCACCCGGTGTGGGGAAGACGGTGACAGTACCACTGGGCTACCACGCAGACACACTTTGGAGTCTGATGAAAATGGAGACAGTGAGGAATGATGGCCAACCTGGGCCTTCAACTTCACACAATCCTGATTTCGTGCCAGAACCTGAGTCGCCGATTGAGTCACATAGAACCACTCGAAGTGAACTTTGATCTAATTCGAGACCAAGATCTATCGAAAGATAAAGCCGAGGATCAAGGTTCCAAAAATATTCTGGAATCAAGGCTCCAACAATGGAATCTTCTGCAACCAATGTCAAGGTGTCCGTGAACAGGAGCAGGCAGAATGATTTGACTCCATATTTTAAAAGTGAAAACAACCTTGTTGCCTGCTGTGATGTCAATGGTTTCATGACAGCTTTGAATGTGGTGCACAACCCACAGGACTGGAGGCTGTTCACAGACTCATCAAAGCTGAGTTTAAAAGCTGTTTTGCTCCACAATGGCAATGCTCTTCCTTCAGTTCTTCTTGGCCATGCTGTCCACACTAAAATTTTGTCTCTAATAGCGACACATATATAGACCATAGCCTCATAGGCTTACCATAGAGGATTTTCCCTTGTGAAAATTCCCATAGACTTTACATTGTCCCGTTGAAATAACATTACATAAAATGGAGACTTGATACCTTGTTGCCTTGGGTATTTACTGGCTTGGATTAGCCACCTTTAGGGACAAGCCATTAAATATTTATATGTGACATATTAGTGTTTTATTACTTCGAATTCACATTTTCATTTTGGTAAAGTCCTATAGGGAAACATGGGGCTAGTTTGGGCCTTCTTTTAAAGGAACTTGAAGTGGTTATAGCTCTCTTAATTTTGGGATTGAGGATCATATATTTGAAGAAAGGAAACTTCTTGAAATTAATTATTTTTGTGCATAATTTTGTGGCGCCCCCTGTCCATTAGGGGCTGAGATTTGAAAACTCACTTTAGGGAAATCTTCAACTCTAATGCAGATTAGAGTTGAATGTAGATTCTCGGGTGGGGGCAATTGTCTTTATAGACATATATTGATAGACTGTGGGAATTAATTTATTTTTGTTGTCTAGATTACTTTTCTAAATAACATAATGTCAGCAGAAGACAGCGATATTACTTGGTCCCAGGAATTTGAAGCATTTTCTTCCTCTGTGGATTTTGTAACAAGCAAGTGTCTATCGAGAAAGAAACTTCCTGGACACCAGTAAGGAATAAATGTAAAAGGAAATCAAAGACCCCTAAAATTATTATAATAAGTGAAAAAGACAAACCGAAACTTGATAAAACAAATATGGAAAGAATTATTACCTTCAATGATGAAGAAAATTTGAACCACCCGTCTCTCGTTAAAGTAGTTCAAGCATGTGCAGCCGAGAACGGTGAGGGTTATGGAGTTTTTGATTCCCCAAGTGTGTAGGGAATAATATAAACTGTTTGTAGCAGGAAAGACCATAGGATTTCTTTTGTAGATGGTTTAAACTTGGGAGGATCATTAAATGCCTTTGAGGTGTAGGTGGCATTAGCTAAAATAAGAAAGGCTTTAGGGGAAATAATGTCCAAAGAGTCAAGTAAAATAACAAAACAAGCGCCCAATAGAATTTTCGGTCTCTGGGCTGACTTGAAGGCGGTGAGAACAGCTTTGATCGTGGACAATAAGCCCCTCAAGGTACGAGCAAGGGATCTGGAAGAGAGTGCTTGTCACATAAATCAAATTTTAGATTGCCAGATTGAACTACATAAGAAGTCTTATGCAGAGATAGTGCTGCAGGATTTCAAGTTAATTGATCCTGTGGACAAGAATAAACCAAGATCCAATGAGGGGGACTAGCAGTCTTAGTCGGGATAGATCCTTACCACTTTCTAGAGGTGTGCCTAATCCTCAGAATTGGTAATTCTCAGGCCCACTGAGGGCTATTCCTTGAGTTCAGGTCAGGACATAAAGCAGAAAGTGACTGAAGTCATTGGGCATGGCCACAAGGAGATGAAAGTAAAAGGTATTGGCTCCTCAGGAATAAGGGGATCCTTGTTGAGGCCACAAATTCAGTGGATGCTAATAGAATCTCTTCTGCTCCTGCCTTGAAAGAGATAGGCTTTACAATGGAGAAACCTCGGTTATCAGATCCGACAGTGTTAATATATGGTGTCCCTCGTGATTATGTTAAAGAAGATCTATTCTTTAAAAACTTAAAAATATTTTCGATTCTCAGAGGATGAAGTTAAAGACGAGGTGACTTTCAGATTTAGTTCTGTATCAGGTACAAAAGTGGTTAATTGGGTGATCGGATTTAGTTCCCAAGAGAAGCTAGAAGAAAACCTGGAAGACCACGGCGGAGATGGACAAATGAAATTCATGAGTTTGTGGGTAGTAAATGGATGGCCATTGCACAAAACAGAAGGAACCGGAAAGTTGCTAGAGAGGCCTCCATCCTGCAGTGGACTGAAAATGTCTGATGATGATAATGATATCACTGAAAATCTACTTTCTCGACTCTCATCTGAACTTCTCCCCTGGCAACTGTGGTGCAGTGAGTGAAGAGCACGGTAAGCGATTCTACAAAGACATTTCAGCAACGGAAAGAAGATATCAGGGTAGGTGGAACGCTTCTAGATTTGCTAACTACTGTTCGACAGCAACAAGAGATGCCCCGGAAGTGGAATACAAGCGACAAACGAAAATAAGCGCTGTGGTGATTAGGCCACATTTGAGAAAGTACTTTCGGTTCTTGTGCAGTTTTCTTCTGTTCTTGGTTTTTTTTACGTTTTAATTAAAAACAACTGTGATTTACGTTGTATGTATCAAGAAAATGTAAATATGATATTGCTTTAATATTACTTTTCACCCCATCTACCACTGGAATTACTATATTCTTAGACAATAACGAAAGTACTGTATTTCAAAAACCAGTGCGAATGAACAATTTCTGAAGTCATATTCGTTTTTTTTCGACCCAAAATTAGTAAAGTTTGCCTATTTTCAGAAAGGAAACAACTTCAAAGAATTTTTTTTTGAACAGTGATAATCAATCCAGAGCGTTTATTATTGTTTAGTTCTTCTTTCCTTTTGATCTTCATGGTGTACTTTTAGCCATCTCATTAGAGGTGTCTGTGATACCATTTTCCCCTTTGTTTCTTTTGAGTAAATTATCCTTTTGCTGCATTCTAGAGATTTACTCATAAAATGATAATAATATTTCTTTGTACATTGCAGAATCACTCGTTTATTTGAAGCTGGAATGCCTCTTCGGATTTTAGACCGATGGCGGATGAAGTGGAAGCCTTGTGATAGCACTGGCCAAGAAGTAAACTACCAACTGACCCTTGATAATGTGATTCCGGTGTTTTATATGTGGCTCATTGGAATACTCATCTCTACTTTTGTGTTCGTTGTGGAGATGATAGTTGAGCATGTGTTAAAGAAGAAAACAGCAGTTGCACCAGTTGAATAAAAGAGTAAAGCACGGCGTATTGCCTTTCCCAAGTCTAATTAACCAGTGAAAGTAGTTGCAAATTTAAATCATCATCACTTAGCTTTCTGCATCTTCACATTATAAAATTCTTAAAATTCTAAAAACTTTATGCCCCTTAAAAATACAATATTTAATAGTATAGATGTATATATTAATTAATATGTATATCAGAAAATCAGTTGTATCAGTGTGCATCGAATAAATAGTGAGTTCTTGCACAAAATAAATGTATTTGTTTTTATTATACGAGTTAATATTGTTAACATTATATTCCTAAATATGAATTATCATACGGAAGTGTTCTACGTACTATTTTGAGGAAAGCTCCCCTTATTATTTTTCAAATAATAATATCAACGTAAAACATACTGAATATTACGACTCTGATTCATACTAAGTAAATAAGTTATTGTACGTCATCTACAGGAGGGGGAAACTGACTTCTCTTATTTTAGCAGAAACTATTAAAAGTTAAAACGAAATATCTTTCAATGAATAAAATATCAATAATTACATATTAATAAGTACAACATATGCATGTGAGCATTTTATGAATTCGATATTTAATTTTTTTTTTTATATAAACCCCAAACACGAGAGGTATTAGAACCTATAGTATTAAGTACCGTGCTTGGCATGGAGGTTGAGAAGACGAAAGAAGATATTTGTTGACATTGGACTTGAACTTCTGTAGACTGTAATTTTCAGGAAATACGTATGAAGGAAGGTTGTTCCAGAAAACGGCAGTTGAATGAATAAATGAGGAAGATGAAAAGTTGGTTCTGTGAGTTTGAAGTTGGACAGTAAATGGATGTTGGCTGGTGGTGGCACGTGTTCGGACTGCTTTGAAAGAGAGATCGGGAATTATAGAATCCAATTCAGAAGAACAGTGCCCATGGAAGTATCTGTAGAATTGGCATGCAACAGAAACAGAACGTCTATGAGACAGCGAGTGGAGAGACTGTGTTAGAGATGAATCATTAATTAAACTAACTGCCCTCTTCTGAATGGAATCAAGAAGCCTGAGAGAGGTTTTGGGGGCACCACCCCAGATGTGGGAAGGGAACAATATTCCATGGCAGGGAGGATTTGTGATTTATACAGAGTGAACAGCTGTTTGGAAGAAACGTAACGCCGAGAGCGAAAGAGAAAACCAAGTTTTTAGATGCAGAGGAAGCAATATTTGTAATGTGCTTGTGCCAAGAGAGATTAGAAGTCAGGGTAATCCCCAAAAGAGATATATGATTTTGCCTAGAGATCGGAGTGTCACTAAAGATAAGCACAGGAGCAGAAGAATCCTTTTTTGCAAGATATAATACAGGACTGAATTTTGGAAGGATTAAAATCAATTAAGTTTCTTTGCCTCACTGGAGAATTACCTGGAGATCGGCATTTAAGGAATTGGTAGCCAATATTCGAGAAGTTGAAGCTGATTGAGCAGGACAAGGTTTCTCAAAATGGAAAGTGGAATGCAATGTGCTATCATCGGCAAAACTATGGATAGGATTTCCAGTCAATGGAAGAAGATCACTAATATACAAGAGGAACAGAGTGGGAGAAAGAACTGAACCCTGGGGGAAACCGGCATTAGTGGAGAAGTTAGAAGACAGAGGGCCATCTACCATTACCATTAGTGAGTGATCAGAGAGAAAACTGGATAACCAATTACAAAAAACAGTTGGAAAACCATAAGGTGGCAGTTTGTTTAGAAGACCTTTATGCCAAAGAATCGAAAGCCTTCGAGATGTCAAGAGCAACTACTTGTGTTTCGCTGACCTTTTCCATTGAAATAGTCCATAAATGGGTAACATAAGACAGAATATCACCAGTGAATCGACTCTGACGGAATCCATACTGGCGATCATTGATCAGACGGAAGGTTTCTAGGCAGTTTCGCAGTTGCTTTAGAAAGAGTAGAAGTATTTGCAATGGGTCGATAATTGGATGGAGGGATTTGTCACCCTTTTTAGGAACTGGCCGGATATGAGCAAATTTCCAAGCAGAAGGAAAAACGCCTTTGGAAAAATAAAGTGAAAAAAGGCGGCAAAGAATAGGAGTAAGTTCAGGCGCACAGGTTTTGAGAACAAGTGGAGAAATACCATCAGGACCTGGAGCTTTCTTAGCATCAAGATTCGTCAAAATCCTTCTGAAATCCTTTTGACGGAAGACCACAGGAGGCATGGAATGGAGGGTGTTGGGAATGGTGGGAGGTGTTTTACCAAAATCATTAATACATGAGTTGGAATAAAAATGGGATTCTAGCAGGTCAACTTTATCCTTGGCTGAAGTACCAACAGAACCATCTGTTTTGGACAGAGGGGGAAGCAGAGATGGACAAAAATTGCGGCCAATAGCTTTGGCGAGAGACCAGAATGCTCGGCTACCATTAGGGCAAGAAGCAAGTTTTCTACTCTTAGCTGGTCAAACTCTCTTTTGAACTGATTAATAACTGCTTTACAATTGTTGCGAGCGTTGGTGTAGGCAGAAAATGAAACTGAAGAATTAGAAACAATTATGATATGCAACGTTCTTCTCCTGAACTGCCTTCGCACATTTATTGGAAAACTAAGGTTTAGATAAAGGACGAGATTTTAAAGTGGAATGTGGAATAAAGGATTCCATTTCTGCAAGAATAATTTCACTGACACGATCTGAGCAAACGTTGACATCAGAAGTTATTTTGAAACAGTAATCCGACCAAGGAGAAGAAGAAAGGAAATCTCGTAGGTCATCCCATTTTGCATTCTTGTAATTCCAAACAATTTGAGGTTGGGAATATCCATGAGGTAAAGGCTTCATAGGAGTACAGACAATCACCAAGTTATGATCTGAGGTGCCTAAAGGACCTCTCACTTCGACCGTGTACTTAGAAGGGCTGTTTGTGAAAAAAAGATCAAGCATGTTGGCTGTTTGGTTAGGATTGTCCGGTATTCTTGTAGGTAAATGAACAATCTGTGCTAGGTCATTAGTAATTGCAAAAGCCTCAGCATCTCGACCTGCTGGGTCGGTGTGACTAGAAAACGGAAGCCAGCTGAAGTTGTGAACATTAAAATCACCAAGGAAAATTACCTCACTGTTAGGAAAGTTGGACTGGAAAAAGTCAAGCTACAAAGAGAAGAAATCAAAGAGCTCCAAGTGATTAGTGGAGTTGAGAGAACGGTAGAGACAGCAATGTGGTAGAAAGAGTTTAAGCCAGAGAAGAACGAAGAGAGGAGATTCCAAATTACCAAGACTCAGACAGGGAATATCTGAACGGACATATGCACAAGTACCAACTTTGAGGCGAAAGGAATCATACAGCGAATAATTTGGGCATCTGAGATGAGCAGTAGTTGAATCAACCGATAACTGAGATTCTGTCAGAAAAAGTACATGGGGTTTGGCAGACTGCAAGTGGAAATGGACATCGTTGAGATTAGAATTGAGACCACGTATATTTGTGAAATGAATTAGGAAGTGTTTGGGAGGTTTAGATCTTTTCGCAGATAAGCTTACTCTATTAGTTTGACAATTCATGGTGTATTCAATAGTAAGAAAAAGTGGGTGGGACATGCTGTATGAAGTAATGAAATTTTTGGATATGGCGTACATGTGGTAAGAATATACCCAGATCCTTGACATAACGTGGCCTTGACAATGCTCCCCGCATACACACTACTCGGACTCCCTCCAGTCACTATCTGGCAGAGTACAGGTAGCAAGATTATACACTAGCTGATCCGGAAGCCTCCTAGAGAGTTACCAATAGGTTCGGTCCGGTGTACTAACTAGCGGCCGGCCTGCGAACACCGTTTTAGAGCTGTACCCTCGAAATGTAAGGAATATTGGATCTCGCCACGACATTCATCACAACCTCAAAAATCATCAATCATACTGCATGATGGAAGATATGGGGAAGGTTTGGCCGGAACTTAGCTCTAGAGACTAAACATGGGTTCCACCACTTCAAGCCTCCAATAAGCAAAGTGGTGGTATTTCACCGGTTGATGACAGTCATCCACCACCTAGTACTGCCTGGTAACACATAGGGGCGACATTCCTCCATGTGGTGTGGGCGTTGAACCCTGCTTACGTTGGTTCACATCTGGGTGGTCACCCACCGTGTGCATGGAGGTTATACCCAGGATTGCTAACAGTCCCACCATTCCCTATCCTGTCGGGGGACGAAACCGTCCCCCTGCCGGTCCCCTGCTTACTTCTCCCGGTGCGGCATGGGCATGCTGCACTGATATCTGGGGTCGTCTTCCCTATTGGCCCCATACTTCTGTCTTTCCCCTCCAGTCTTCAGTTTTTCCATCCCCTCTCTCTATACATCACAGTGTACGTACCACACGACAAACACTTAAACTTCCAAATTATAACAGCGAAATCGCGCATCAATTCCGAAATTTAACCTCATTAGAGAACCACCCCTTAAATTAGCTTTATTATTATTATTATTTTATTTTTTTTTTAGGTCTAGCCACTGAAATCAGAGGAAATTAGGTGGCAGGGCCTGCCAGAATAAATAACTATAATACTGGTGTACGTGGTCTGCCTCCACGGGGCTTAATGTGGGCAACGTTGGGCCCCAGCAGGGGCCTAGCGGCTAAATGGCCAGAGAAACAACGATACACAACATAATACTTCCAAATCCCATACACTTTTAAATCTATGGCCTTAACAGTGATCTGTTACACCCACAAAGAAAACCAGGTGGAGATGGGGGAACCCTCTGGTGCCGTTTCACACGAACACATTTTACACTTACAGTCTCACCATCTTGAAGGTGCAAGCAGAGGATTTTGCTGTCACATACCATCCGGACTTCGCCGAAATTGGGTCCACTTGTCTTGAGTGTCACCCGAATATCAGTTCCATCAGCGTTTTAGACTCCCAGGTAACAAGTACAGCTTGCCAGGCATACCTGAGAGAATGTCTGCGACAACGTCAAGGATCAACACCAACACCTCTCTTCAAATATCTCTCTGTTCACAATTCCACCTCAGTTGTCTCATATTGTTCTGTAATCTTAATAAATCATATAATCATTATTCATGTAATAAATATAAAAGAAATTTATTTCCCAACAGTCCCGATGTCATAAATTCTATAATCTTTTCTTATTGGCATCTTCGGTCAAAATCCACACCACCTTTCCTTTTCCTCTATATAATTTTATTTATGTGCTTCTGGTCTCGTTGTAAGATTTCACGTGCATCAAAAACTCAGGCCATTTTGCGTAACAGTAACATCTTCGTAAATATGACTGTGCGGTCGATTTTCTATTTTTAGTTTTTTCTCCCGGAAACATTTAGTTTCCGGAAGTACAAATGTCAGGCATCAACTCATATTTTTAGAGACTCAATTTCGCCTAACAGGACACCGAGTTGCAATTTATGATTGATGCACAATCAATACATCTACCACAGGGAAAAGTCTCCATCAGCTGTAGAAAGTTCTGCTTACACGTGAGGACATGTAGATGGAACGTTCTCTACAAGGAGAGGCATCACAGCGGAATTATGAGATGTAATTCTCACCTTGAGCTATGGCATCTTGTTGCATGTTATGCGTTCCTTTTCCAGTTAAAGCATAATTAAAGGAAAAGCAAAGCACTTTTATTAAACATAGAATGGCAGATGAATTGGTGGCTGTCAGATCAAATGCTTCTAAAATGTTCCCAACAGCTGTACGAAGATTCTGAGAACTGTTTAGATTCTCAAAACCTTTACTACGAAAAGGAGAAAAGTATTCCTTTTTTTTTTCAATCGAATTTCAATTTACTTTCGTCTTAGAACATGTTAAAAAATCAAGTGGTTTAGAAGTGCGTTGTATTCGACGGGCTGATTTGATGTTCCTCAGTTTGAAAAACCTAATTAAGAAAAATGGAATGGTAGTTTCATCTGTTCGATGTAACTCACGCAACTAATTTTTGTTATAAATATATTTTTGTTCACTTTATTGTTTTACATTCACTTTTGACACCAATGCTTAATCTCGAAGCTTTTAGGGATTTTCAAGGTTGCAATATTCTCCATTCTTCACGGGGAAAGTCACTGCCTCCTTCAGCCCACATTCAGTAAGTTCTGATTGCATCATTCGTTACTTCAGACTGAATAAGCAACGCCTAGTTTGGGCATAAGGCCGAGAGAGAGAGAGAGAGAACTTCGGCTTGTCACTGTGTTCGAATGTAATAATCAACGTGAGGAATCAATATACTCGATCAGACTGGCCTGGTTTCCTCGGAAACTGGAAACTACACAATTGCTGACTGGCCACGGCTCCATCAAGGCCCGCCTAAAACAGTTTGAAATAGTTGAAGATGACACTTGTATTTGCGGCGAGCAGAAAGAATGGGCTCATCTCCGCTCAGCACGAATGCGTGGCTTACGTTGACCTCTGGCAACAGCTCTTCCTTGAGACCACCTTTCCAGACCTTCATTTGCTCCATTCCCTGATTGTAAACAAGGAAGCGTTCAGCAGCTTCCTACAATTTTTGACAGCTCTCTTCAAGCGAAGAAGACACCTTCTGGCCATTGTTTCCACACTTGCCATCCCACCCTGCTCCAGAGAAGCCCGCTCATCTGGGCTACACACGGACAAAGTCTTTTCCAAAATCAAGTATGAAACGTCAAGATGATTGCTAACCCTTATGTAGGATTTCATCGAAGACCAATATGGTTGTGTGGGATATATCTGTGCAGGCTCCTCTCTCTGCTTTCGCTCTTCCTCTTTTGGGAAGGGTGCATTTGCTGTCAATCTCCCCGCGCTCACTCCTGTTTCTGTCTCTGTCATCAACTTTATTTGTTTTCTTATTTTTCAGTTGTCATAACGCTCATATTGTTTACCAAAAATATTCTTCTGTGAACCATTAATCTCACATTTATTCCAGCTTTATTTCTAAAGTCCATTTGATAAATATAGAGTGAAAATGCTGGCCGTTTTAACTGCATAAGTAAGACACATTTTGAAAAGGTTTAAATAACAAGTTTCCTCTGTTTGCATGCATAATTCAACGAAACAATAATTAATTATTTACGAACTTGGTCTAACTTTCTATTAGCGAGATGGTACCCAGTAGCCATAATCTCTTTATTCGACACGTATCAGCTATGCACAGTCGTATATCTTTGCATAAAATACGCTGAGTAGCCAAACATTTAGGATCTCATAGACGTCTAACTTTTAAGGTGCATAAGCATATATAATGTGCCTATTGTCTTCACTATCTTTCTCCCTCTATCTGTCCGTCCGGCCACATGTTAGAACTGAACTCGCACTGAAGGGTTGTTCATGAAATTTTATATTTGGATATTTTCAAAATACTTGTAGGGTTCACCAAAGTTTATTAAAAATTTGTCCACATGAAAATTCGGCAGTTATGTTTTCTTTCTTTTTTTTTTTTTTTTTTCATTCATAACACACAGATTGTCCCTGACCCTATAGTGCAGGTGAAGCACTGGAGATTACGTTTGTTGTCATACGCAACAGGTAGGAATGAGCTATGTGGTATAAATTAAATTTTCTCAGTTCTTCCTTAATATTATTTACTTGTTATTTGTTTTGTTATAAACCATGAATTAATACAATTATTACAATTTCCTAATGTGTTTGGAAATAAACTCACATTGAATAACTTGTTTCATATAAAAGAGACCTATAAAACATTTAGGAAACTGAACTGAACATTTCAAAAGCTAATTCCTTGGATTCAGACCAAACCAGCTGGTCGAGGTGCTACAGACTTTTGCAGTTATTAATGCCCTCACACATATTGTCCCTTCATTAACAGAATACTAAACGATCCTAACCACACAGACAACACTCTTGACCTTTTTCTCACAACGCTTCTAAGTACACGGTAGGGGTGACTGGTCCTTCAGGCACCTCAGTGCACAATTTGGTGTGGTCTCTTCCCCAATGGAGTTTACCTTTCTCTTGTTTTAGATACCAGCTTTTCAACATTAAAAGAATTTTCCTTGGTTGTATTACTGTCTTTAATCTTCTAATGTCAATGTTTGTTCAGATCATGTCAATAAAATTATTAGTTTAGGGCTCATCCATTATTCCATCCTTCACCTTAAAATCTCGACCTTTATCTAAACTTTTGTTTTCCAATAAATAAGACAAGGCAGTTCAAAATAAGAATGTTGCGTATCGCAATTGGATTTCATACAAATCTCCAGGTTCATTTTCTGCTTACATCAATGCTCGCAATTGAGAGCAGTTATTAATCAGTCCAAAGTCTAGATTTTGAAAACTCCAATAGTGTAAAGCTTGAATCTTTCCCAAACAGTAGTAGAGCATTTCGGTTTCTTGCCAAACCTATTGCTGCAAAATTTTCCCATTCTCTATTCCCACTCTCTGCCCCACCAAGTTATCCCACTCTCTAGTCCCACCTCCGTTAAAACCTCATGGTTCTATTACCTCCACACCTAAAAAAAAAACCAACATACTATGGATTTTCGACTCTTTTTCTCTCTGACTGCTCGTTGAAAAATATAGTATATTACAATTTGTCTATTAAATTTTCTTGTAATGCTGGTGTTCCTCAGTATTCAGTTCTTTCTTCCACACTTTTCCTATTGTATATTAATGACATTTTTCTGCTGACATGAAATACCATCCATAGTTTTGCATATGGCATTCCACCTTTCAGTTTGAGACACCTTAACCGCATATGCATCTTCATCTTCTCGAATATCTACAACCAAATCCTTAAATACTAATCTTCACGTAATTCTCCAAGGGAACGAAGAAAATGTAGTTACGTTCAATCCATTTAAAAGTTGGTCCTGTTTTATTTCGACCAAAAATGATTCTACCGCTTTTATGCTCAGATTTCAGACAAGATTTCGTACGTTGGCATTCGAGGTGAGCGGACGCGCTTAGACAGGGCTCCTCAGTTAAGTGGTTTACTTTTGGATAGTGCTTTTAAATATTTGATTTATTTAGATATTGTTGGATTATTTTGTTATAGGTTTTTCTGTAACTGTTTGATTTTAATAATATTATAGATATAATTTTTTAAAGTTACTCTCATTGATATTTATTTAATTTTATAATGGTTGTTACGAGATCTGCCTTAAAAACGTCACAGGGTATCGTGAGTCACACGGAAATAGCAGATGGCGATTTACGGGTGAGTCATGATTTAATCCGTTGTGGAACCTGTGGAATGTTTTCCAAGGTCGACCTGGTGACTAATCCTACCTCACCTGGGGATTCTTTTCTTTGTGATCGATGTAAGGAGTGCACCGATCTTAAATTACAATTTGGTGCACTGATGGAACAATTTGAGTCCCTGAAAAAACGAGTGCTTGCCCTCGAAAATAATGCTTCTGGGAGCTCGTCAGGGACTCAAAACTCCAGCAATCTACCAAGTGATGCACACCCGATTCGAGCCTCAAAACAGAAAAACCAAGTGCAAACTACCCTGGTTAGAAAGGACATTGTTTTATTAGGAGACTCCATTGTCAGGGAAACGGGGAATATTTTTTGTAATAAAGATAGGTGGAGCAGAACCAGGGTATGTCTGCCGGGAGCAACTATTGATGATGTCACCAACAGACTGTCAGATTTTAAAGGGGGTAAAGAAAATATTATTATTCATGTGGGGACAAACGATATTAAACGTACACGATCTGACGATTTGTAATATGAAAATATGTAATTAATGATATTGAAATTTCGCAAGATTATTTATTGAAAAAACTTTCAAGCCTACAGACTAGTAAGGCTCCTGGAGTTGATGGAATATACCCTATAATCTTGAGAGAGGCGGCAAGCGAGTGCATTGAACCACTGAGGCTGGTTATGCGAGCATCACTAGACTCTGGGGAGATTCCCTTGGATTGGAAAAGTGCAAATGTATCTCCCATACATAAGGGTGGCTCTAAAAGTGAAGTGGGAAATTATCGACCTGTCAGTCTGACTTCAGTAGTAGGGAAAATCATGGAGGCAATGATCAAAGGTGGAATTCAGGATCATTTGGATCGAATTGAAATTCTCAAGGATACTCAGCATGGTTTTGTAAAGGGAAAATCATGTTTAACAAATCTGGTTCGCTATTTCGAAAGGGTCACTCACGAGCTGGATTTAGGGATTAATTTCGACATTGTTTATTTAGATTTCAGCAAAGCTTTTGACTCAGTCCCACATGAGCGGTTGCTTTATAAGCTGGAACAGGTTGGAATCACTGGGAAAATCGTTAGATGGATAGAAGGATGGCTTCAGGGCAGGAGGCAGAGGGTTGTGATAAATGGCTATTCCTCAGATTGGGTTGATGTAAGAAGTGGGGTTCCCCAAGGATCAGTATTAGGACCACTGTTGTTTTTAATTTTCATAAACGACATTGATGAAGGGATAGAGGGCGTGATGTCTAAATTTGCAGTTGATGTTAAAATTGGTAGAGTAGTTAATGATCACTGTCAAGCTGAGCTTCTTCAGAGAGACCTAGATAGACTTCAGGAATGGTCAGAAAAATGGCAGCTGTGCTTTAATCCAACAAAGTGTAAGGTATTACACCTGGGAAACAGTAATCCCAAAATAACTTATTCACTTGGTGGAGTTCAACTAAAGCCAGTACTGGAGGAAAGGGACTTGGGTGTTACGATACGGTCAGACATGAAATTCTCTGAGCATTGTAAACAGGTTGCAAGGAAGGCCCATGGTGTCCTATCGATGATCTATCGAACTTTTGCAAGTAGAGATAGGGACGTGATAATCCCATTATATAAGGCTTATGTTAGACCACACTTGGAATACTGTGTTCAAGTATGGAGACCGCACCTAAAGAAAGACATCGAGCTTCTTGAAAGGGTGCAGAGAAGGGTAACTCGCCTGGTGAGATCGGCAAAAGGGCGTCCTTAGGAAGAAAGACTTCGAATATGTGGGTTGCAGAGTTTGGAAACTAGACACCTTAGAGGAGATTTGATTGAGGTGTTTAAGGCTCTGAGAGGCATCAGTAAAATGAAAGAGGACAAAATTTTCAAGATTATAAATGATGCTAGAACTAGGGGACATAAATTCAAGTTACGGGGGGAAATGTTTAGATTGGACTGCAGGAAGTTTTATTTTAGCCAGCGAGTTATAAATTATTGGAATAAGTTGCCTTCATGGGTGGTAGAGGCCGACAGTTTGGGGAAATTCAAAGGTCATCTGGATAGTACTTTCGGGTAAGGGAAGCGCATAGGATGATAGGATTAATTTCCTTTTTATTTATTTTTTATTTCATTTTATTATTTTTATTTATTTATTAATTATTATTATTTATTTATTTATTTATTTAATTTTTGTTTATATCATTGTTTTGTTCGGATTTTTTTTTTTTTTTTTTTTTTTGGCTGGTGCAGCATAAGCCATAGGCTTTCTTGCACCATACGGCCGTTACTAATACTAATACTAATACTAATACTAAATCAAGCAAACACATATTATTGGGAAACTCGTATAAGAAAGCAAAGAGATACTTTGTTTATTTTTGTACAAATGTCAGGCATCAACTCGTATTTTCAGAGACTCAATTTCACCTAACAGCACAACGAATTGCAATTTATGATTGATGCACAATCAGTACATCTACCATACGGAAAAGTCTCCATCAGCTGTAGAAAGTTCTGCTTACATGCGAGGGCATGTAGATGGAACGTTCTATACAAGGAGAGGCATCACAGCGGAATTATTCTCCCCTTCAGCTATGGCATCCTGTTGCATGTTATGCGTCCCTTTTCCAGTTAAAAGGAAAAGCAAAGCACTTTTATTATACAGAGAATGGCAGATGAATTGGTGGCTGTCAGATAAAATGCTTCTAAAATGTTCCCCACAACTATACGAAGATTCTGACAACTGTTTAGATTTTTAACTGTTTAGATATTCCTTTTTTTTTTCAATCGAATTTCAATTTACTTTCGTCTTAGATCATGTTAAAAAAAATCAAGTGGTTTAGCAGTGCGTTGTATTCGACGGGCTGATTTGATGTTCCTCAGTTTGAAAAACCTAATTAAGGAATATGGAATGGTAGTTTCATCTGTTCGATGTAACTCACACAACTCTTTTTTGTTATAAATTTATTTGTGTTCACTTTATTGTTTTTCATTCACTTTTGACACCAATGCTTAATCATGAAGCTTTTAGGGATTTTCAAGGTTGCAATATTCTCCATTCTTCACGGGGAAAGTCACTGCCTCCTTCAGCCCACATTCAGTAAGTTCTGATTGCATCATCCGTTACTTGAGACTGAATGAGCAACGCCTAGTTTGGGCATAAGGCCGAGAGAGAGAGAGAACTTCGGCTTGTCACTGTGTTCGAATGTAATGATCAACGTGAGGAATCAATATAGTCGATCACACTGGCCTTGTTTACTCAGAAACTGGAAACTACACAATTGCTGACTGGCCACGGCTCCATCAAGGCCCGCCTAAAACAGTTTTAAATAGTTGAGGATGACACTTGTATCTGCGGCGAGAAGAAAGAATGGGCTCATCTCCGCTCAGCACGAATGCGTGGCCTACGTTCACCTCAGGCAACAGCTTTTCCTTGAGACCACCTTTCCAGACCTTCATTCGCTCCATTCCTGATTGTAAACAAGGAAGCGTTCAGTAGCTTCCTACAATTTTTGACAGCTCTCTTCAAGCGAAGAAGACACCTTCTGGCCACTGCTTCCACACTTTCCATCCCACTGGCTCCCGAGAAGCCCGTTCATCTGGGCTACACCCGGACAAAGTCTTTTCCAAAATCAGTATGAAACGTCAAGATGATTGCTAACCCTTATGTAGGATTTCATCGCAGACCAATATGGTTGTGTGGGATGTATCTGTGCAGGCTCCTTTCTCTGCTTGCTCTCTTCCTCTTTTGGGAAGGGTGCGTTCGCTGTCAATCTCTCCGCGCTCCCTCCTGTTTCTGTCTCTGTCATCAACTTGCAAATTACTTACCGTTCTGAACGGTCGACCATTATTTTCTTCTGATTTCCTGCTGACCTTAAAGACCAGCTCCGCTTGGCTCCCACTATTTTTGAACACTTTTTATCCCCATTCTCCCTCTGTCCTTTCTTCATTTCTTGGTTCAGCTCCCTCATTCCTTGCAGGAGGGTAGACCCCGACAGGCGTCACTCTACTGACCATGGATACTGAAAGGCCATCTCACCCATTCTTGTTGAGTGGAACCTTCCAATAACTAAGAGGACAGTTGAACTACACGAACAACACTACAACATTATAGTCACGGTACCCACACTACTCACACCTTCATCTATCCTTGACAAATTTTGCTACTTCACAGTGGTACTTTTACGTGAATTTATTGAAGGCTGAAGGTACAGCTGAGAGATACACCCAATGTCTGCTATTTGATGGATAACGCTCATATTATTTCTGGATGCGACGATTCCCATGATCACCTGTTCGGCTTATAAATTAATGGCCATCCCTTGATCTTTGTTCTATTTTCTTAGTGGAAGACTAAGCCGGCATTGAGTTTCAAGAGGATATGACCAGGATAGTGAAGTTTCTGTGCCATCAGCAATGTTCTTGTGTTTTATGTTCTGAGTGCTTGTCAATTTATTGACAGAAAACATCCCCGATATTCATTGAAATTAAATGGTGTGCTCTGAAGCTTTTTTTTTTTTTTGATAGATCTTTATCCTACCTTTATTCAATTTAAATACTTCTTACCATAGATACGAGTAATATCTGTTATTTAAACTACTTAGTTCTCTTTCAAAACTGAAATAAATAACAGATAATGGAGCGTTTCGTAGAAGGCATTTAAGTGGGTAACTAACACGCATGCTCAGTCTATTCAAATATGATTTAATTCTCAGTCGGTAGATTTGTTATTTGTTTTCTTATTTTTCAGTTGTCATAACGCTCATATTGTTTACCAAATATATTCTTCTGTGAACCATTAATGTCACATTTATTCCAGCTTTATTTCTAAAATCCATTTGATAAATATAGAGTGAAAATGCTGGCCGTTTTAACTGCATAAGTAGGATACTTTTTGAAAAGGTTTAAATAACCAGTTTCCTCTGTTTGCATGCATAATTCAACGAAACAATAATTAATTATTTACCAACTTGGTCTAAATTTCTGTTAGCGAGATGGTACCAATAGCCATAATCCCTTTATTCGACACCACATCAACTATGCACAGTCGTATATCTTTGCATAAAATACGCTGAGTAGCCAAACATTTAGGATCTCGTAGACGTCTAACTTTTAAGGCGCATAAGCATATATAATGTGCCTATTGTCTTCACTATCTTTCTCCCTCTATCTGTCCGTCCGGCCTCATGTTAGAACTCAACTCGCACTGAAGGGATTTTCATGAAATTTTATATTTCGATATTTTCAAAATACTTGTAGTGTTCATCAAAGTTTATTAAAAATTTGTCCACATGAAAATCCGGGCAGTTATTTTTTCTTTCTTTTTTTTCATTCATAACACACAGATTGTCTCTGTACCTTATAGTGCAGGAGAAGCACTGGAGATTACGTTTGTTGTCATATGCAACAGGTACGAATGAATGAGCTATGTGGTATAAATTAAATTTTCTCAGTTCTTCCTTAATATTATTTACTTGTTATTTGTTTTGTTATAAACCATGAATTAATAGAATTATTACAATTTCCTAATGTGTTTGGAAATAAACTCACTAGTACATTGAATAACTTGTTTCATATAAAAGAGACCTATAAAACATTTAGGAAACTGAACTGAACATTTCAACAGCTAATTCCTTGGATTCAGACCAAACCAGCTGGTCGAGGTGCTAGAGACTTTTGCAGTTATTAATGCCCTCACACATATTGTCCAATCATTAACAGAATACTAAACGATCCTAACCACACAGAAAACACTCTTGACCTTTTTCTCACAACGCTTCGAAGTACACGGTAGGGATGAGTGGTCCTTCAGGCACCTCAGTGCACAATTTGGTGTGGTCTCTTCCCCAGTGGAGTTTACCTTTCTCTTGTATTAGATATCAGCTTTTCAACATTAAAAGAATTTTCCTTGGTTGTATTACTGTCTTTAATCTTCTAATGTCAATGTTTGTTCAGATCATGTCAATAAAATTATTAGTTTAGGATTCATCCATTATTCCATCCTTCACCTTAAAATCTCGACCTTTATCTAAACTTTTGTTTTCCAATAAATAAGATTGAGAGCAGTTATTAATCAGTCCAAACTAGATTTTGAAAAGTCCAATAGTGGAAAGCTTGAATCTTTCCCAAACAGTAGTAGAGCATTTCGGTTTCTTGCCAAAGCTATTGCTGCAACATTTTCCCATTCTCTATTCCCACTCTCTGCCCCACCAGGTCATCCCACTCTCTAGTCCCACCTCCGTTAAAACCTCATGGTTCTATTACCTTCACACCTAAAAATAACCTATGGATTTTCGACTCTTTTTCTCTCTGACTGCTCGTTGAAAAATATAGTATATTACAATTTGTCTTTTAAATTTTCTTGTAATGCTGGTGTTCCTCAGTATTCAGTTCTTTCTTCCACACTTTTCCTGTTGTATATTAATGACATTTTTCTACTGACATGAAATACCATCCATAGTTTTGCACATTGCATTCCACCTTTCAGTTTGAGACACCTTAACTGCATAAGCATCTTCATCTTCTCGAATATCAACAACCAAATCCTTAAATACTAATCTTCACGTAATTCTCCAAGGGGACGAAGAAAATGTAGTTAAGTTCAAACCATTTAAAAGTTGGTCCTGTTTTATTTCGACCAAAAATGATTCTACCGCTTTTATGCTCAGATTTCAAACAAGATAAATTTACTCTATTAGGAATACACTGATGAACTCCAATATCTCTTCAATAAGGGGCTTAAAGGGGAACAGGTATCCTGTGTGTTATCAGACACTCAGCCTAAAACACTGATGGATCCAATATCTCTCTATTACAGAAGATTTAGGAGAAGTCCGGTTGACCTGCCTCCCTAAAATCCACTCATGCACACCTTCTCGATGATAAGCCCTGTTACGTCACTTAGGTGGCAACGAACGTGTAGAGTGGTTCTCTTCAAGACGCCTGGTCAGCGTGAAGAGGAAAAGACCAAACCCTCCAGCACATGAAAGCACGACGAAACAAATGGCCCTCAGTCCCCAGCAGCTTTCACTCTCCCTCTTACGGCAGCGAGAGGATCAGAGTGGAAGCAGAGGGTGCTAAGAATCTCTGGGTACGACCAGGCTGCCATGCACGGAAAATGAACTTGGCCTGTTATAACGTAAGAACACTCATCGGTGAAGACAGGATATTAGAGCTGGAAAAGGAATTGGAAAATGTGAATTGGAATATCATCGGTTTGGCTGAAACAAGAAGAAGAAATGAATCACTTATAAGTTTACCAAGTGGAAATCTGCTGTACACCAATGGAAACAGTGAAAGAAGTGAAGGTGGAGTTGGGTTTCTTGTCCATAAAGATTTTAAAAACAACATTTTGGAATTCAAAAGTACATCACCAAGGGTGTCAAGACTAATACTCAAGATTTCTAAGAGATACAAGCTAAAGATTATAATGATTTATGCACCAACATCGAGCCATGATGATGAAGAGGTTGAAGAAATGTATACAGAAATGGAGAGTCTTCTAGACGAGCAGAAAACCCACTACACTATTATTATGGGAGACTTCAATGCTAAGGTTGGAAAAAGACAAAACAGCGCAGAAAGGGGAACAATAGGAAATTTTGGAATTGGTGAAAGAAATGAAAGAGGTGAAAGACTTGTGGAATTTGCAGAATCTCAAGGATTGTCAGTAATGAACACTTTTTTCAAGAAAAGGGTGAACAGAAAGTGGACATGGAAGAGTCCAAATGGATTAACTACTAATGAAATCGACTTCATCCTCACTAACAGAAGATATATTGTGAATGATGTTACTGTCCTGAATAAGGTAAATGTTGGAAGTGATCACAGAATGGTAAGATGTACACTTGATATAGATGTAGGAAAGGAAAGGAAAAAACTGACCCGAGTAAATAATACAAAGGTCTTTGAGATAACAGAAGAGGAGAAAAAGCAGTATGTACTGGAACTTAAGAACAAGTTTGAGCTTCTGCAGACTGCTCAGGACCAAGATATCGACGAGGAATATTACAACTTTTTGAAAGTGATAAAGCCCAAGAAACCTATAGGGAAAAAGAAATCCAAAGAAGAAAAAATTAGTCAAGAAACACTTGTCATGATGAACCGAAGACGACAAATGAAAAGCAAGAAAAACACTGACAGGGAGAAAATTGAGTATACTGAATTATGCAAAGCCATTAGAAAGAGACTCAGAGAGGACATAAGAAGATTTAACACAAGAAAAGTAGAACAAGCATTAAGGGAAAACAAAGGATTTAAATCAGCAGCCATGAGCAGTAATACAGAAAGACAAATGATACTGAAACTGAAGAATAGCGATGGTGTACTTATAAACAGCAGAGAAGGCATAATTCAAATAGCAGAAGACTACTATAGAGAATTATACAAGGAGCAGGGGAATGATGCCAGCAGTGGGGAAGATCGATCACAAATTAGTAACACATACGACATACCCAATATTCTTCCTGATGAGGTAGAACATGCATTGAAGAAAATGAAGAATCAGAAAGCCCCGGGGGAAGATGAAGTTACTGTAGAGTTGTTAAAATTGGGAGGAAGAGACATAACACAAAAACTGGCAAGGCTCTTCACAAAGTGCCTTAGAAAAGGTGTGATGCCTAAGCAGTGGAATAATGCAATCATGGTTTTGCTGCATAAGAAAGGAGATAAATCAGAAATTGGAAATTATAGACCAATTAGCTTGCTATCCCACATCTACAAGTTGTTCACAACGGTCATTACTAACAGATTAGAAAGAATACTTGATGAGAATCAACCGAAAGAGCAAGCTGGCTTTAGGACAGGATTCTCAACTATGGATCACCTTCACGTAATATCACAGCTAATGGAGAAAGCAAATGAATATAAAACATCATTATGCCTGGCATTTGTGGATTATGAAAAGGCATTTGACTCCATACAGCATAAGGCAATGTTTCGGGCACTGCAAAAACAAGGCATTGATACCCCATATATTATGATTTTGAAGAAAATATATGAGAGTGCTACATCCTTTATTAGACTAGACAAAGACAGTATGAAATTTAAAATCGAGAAAGGAGTTCGACAAGGAGACACAATATCTCCGAAGCTGTTTACTGCTGCCCTTGAGGAAGCTTTCAGAAGATTAGACTGGTCGCAGAAAGGAGTCAATGTGAACGGAGAGTACCTAAACCATTTACGATTTGCAGATGACATTGTGGTCATTAGCCACGATCCCAACGAATTAGAGGAAAATCTTAATCAGTTATGCACAGTTAGTAAGGATTTTGGACTAAAGATGAATATGGCTAAAACAAAAGTAATGATGAACAAGTATGCCACAGAAAGGGAAATAAAGATTGAAGGAGCAGTAATTGAAAAGGTGGAGTCATATACTTATCTGGGACAAGTCATTAGCTGTAATAATGATAAATGGCTGGAAGTCAAGAGAAGAATAAATTTTGGATGGATAGCATTCAGGAAATATAGTCACATACTGAAGAGCAATATCCCAGTTTGTCTGAAACGTAAAATAATGAACCAATGTATACTCCCCACCATGACTTATGGAAGTGAAACTTGGGCACTCACCAAAAGAATGGAAGAGAAGCTGAGAACTACACAGCGAAGAATGGAACGAATCATATTGGGAATCAGACTGTTAGATAAGAAGAGAAACACATGGATTAGGCAACAAACTCAAGTAAAGGACATTCGTATCAAAACTAAAGAACTAAAATGGTCCTGGGCAGGACACATAGCTCGAAGACATGATGACAGATGGACTAAGAAAATAACAGAATGGTATCCAAGAGGAGCTAGAAGAAAACCTGGAAGACAAAGGCGGAGATGGATAGATGAAATTCATGAGTTTGTGGGTAGTAAATGGATGGCCAGTGCTCAAAACAGAAGGAACTGGAAAGTTGCTGGAGAGGCCTTCATCCTGCAGTGGATTGAAAATGGCTGATGATGATGATGATGATGATCTCTTCACATCACAAAGATTGGTTCATCTGCATCCAAAGAACAACGGTTCTCTTTCGCTCGGGGCATTGAAAATTTCTAAAATAACTACTTCCTGTGTGCAAATCTCAAATCACTTGAATCATGGAATATTATTCCCATATCGAGGGCACCATTAAAACCTCTTCGTCTTCGAACACCATTCAAAATAGGGAATTCTGGTTAATTGATCGCTAGTAATTTCACAGTAAATTACTCAGAGAATATAAGCTGACATCTTAGATTAGGAAGATACAAAGTTCTTTCTCCTGGTGCATTCAAGAAAAATATAGATTTAATAAACAGTAATGAGGACTTTCAAAATTGTTTGTAAAATTTTAAGTGCTTTTATTGAAAAGAGGTTTACAACAATCTCGAATAATTACAGTAAAGAGAAAAATACTTTTAAAAAGAAATAAAAGATTTTCAGATTTAATTACACGACCAATTGTTCAAATATCCTATTGGTCTATTAATATTCATCTTAAAAAATTACAATTTAACTATAAATCCAAGCATTAGACATCTGGATTGATTCACCAATAAAATGGCATTTTTGTGATGAAAACCGAAAATATTTTCAATAAAATAAAATTTATTGTTATTATTATTCTTATTATCAAGAAGTAGACATTAAAGTTCATAATAAAACAGTGAACATTCGGCAAGTATTCATGCGAGAATAAGTGATAAAATTTTACAATAAATATATTTTATTCTTCGCAATTTCCACAAATAGTTGGTGTTTCAGGCTCATAACTTTTAAGGATATTCTCATCTTTGTCTTCAATAGATTTTCTCTTCTTCAAGGTACGTCCAACTACCAACTCAGTGATCCACACAAACGTACAAATCATCAGTCCGACCAACCACATGTAGAACACAGGGATGACATTGTGGATGCGTAGGCGGTAATCAATTTTTTGCTCAATGCTGTGGCATTGGTCATACTTCGCTTCAAATCTCTTGTTAACCATAACGGGTATTCCAGCTTCAAACATGCCAGTGATTCTGTAAAAAAATTGAATGAGCCTTGAAGGTAAAACAAAATTACATACAGTTTATTACGAATAAGGCATATTTAATTTTATTGAATATAAATAATAAATTAATTCACAGTTGTGAATCCTACTAAAAGTAAAATACAGATTTTAAATTATTAGAGAAAATAATTAATGGTCCCTAAGAAGAATGAATTCGGCTCTCATCAAGCCTCAGGACTCGATATCAAATTACCATTAATCGTAGAATAAATTGTCTATTTACCTGTAATTGATGTTCTCCTTGATTTCTGCAGATAAACCTCTCCTAAATGCAGAAACTCCCATAAATTGGCTGACGGGTACCTTTCCAATGTGATAATTGCAGATTCCATTTTGTTTCTTTTTGTACCGATCGATTCGGTTTAATGCTACTTCCACGTCCAACACAATAACGTGTGTACCCTTGCGAACCTTCCGAAACTCATCGTCTCCCAATTTCTCCATCAGGTTGCCTTTCATCCTCTCCCACAGCGAATTATACAGGGAACTCTCCCTCGCAGCCTACAAATGAAATACGCATGAAGAAAAACAGACATATTAGGAAAACTCTAATTCAAAAATAAATATATTCACAAAACAGAGCTCAATATGACATACCATCTTTGGACACCATACTTCGGCATTGTTGTAAATGCATTTTGACTGTGGTTACCAATTAACTCAGTACAATAAAGGAATATTTAAAACTCTAAGAGGTGGATTGACTAGAAGTAACCTCATCTGCTAGAGTTTCTATTAAATAACTAAAAAGTAAAAATGGAGTCACTTTCTTTCTAGCAATGCTCCACTAAAAAGAACGAACTAGTGCTTACACTACATTTACATTTCATTTACAGTATTTTTAATTTTCTACTCACTCTGAAATAATGCTCAAAGACTGTGCCTCCCCAGACGAGAGGAACCATTCCAGCCTTACCATTGACATCCTCCAAGCTCTCTACTTCAGGGACAATTTTCCTTGCCGTTACTTGGGTTGTGACGAGTCCTCTGAAGACATTTAAGACGATCAGTATTAAATAGAGCAGCCAGACCAGCTGGAGAATACCAGATGATATTCTGTACGGTTCCTTTATATATTGCATCGGATTTCCTAATGCAGGGAACAATATGAGATTAAAACGATGTTTATATGCCATATATCTTAATGGAAAAACGTGTAATTTAAAAAATATTAAGAACTAATTATATCAAAAACGTTAGTTCGTGTTGGAAAGTTGAATTTGAGTGAAAGACAAGCTATATTTTTAAAGTCTTTATTTACCTTGAGATAGCAAGAGATGGACGTAGTTAAATTCTTTTGAGATCCATTTCAAATACATTTCACCAGGAGTTGGATGCTCCAGCTGTTTCAACTTTTCGATGGTAACTCTCAAAACTGTAATAACTATCAAAGTCGTGAGAAGTATAAGCCATACCTGAAACCAAAGAGAGGCTCAATTAAGTTGTAATGTGTTCTTCTCATTGAACAGAAAAAATGTCTGGTGTACAATTTACAAACACAATTTATAAACAGAGTATGACATCCTTTACGAGCAAACCGTTTCTTCATTTGAGCCTGTTAAGCCTGCAAATTAATTTTAGAAAATCGACTTGAGTCCATTTGCAGTATATGCAATGAGTAAAATTAAGAAGACAGCTGAATCTTACTTACTTGAAAGGAAAATATGTTCAAAAGGCAGTTTAGATCTGCATGCTGTTCCACAGTTCGACTTATCAACACCCAGTATTTATCGATCAAAGGATTGCTAAATTCGGCAGCCTGATGACGACTATATGATGGAAAGAATGGTCCGACTCCAATATCTGCTTCCTACAAAAGAATTGAAACAAATTTCTGAACCTATATGGAACATTCTCCAAAAGGGAACTTACAATTTGAAGTATTAAAAAACCTTTTAACTTAGCAAATAAAATGCTTCTGCATAAAATAAGATTCCGCTGAAGATTCTTACGTTTCTTTGCAGCATGCCAATGATTCCAGTGAAATTTCCATCCTTTTGCATGGAGCCATAGTTCTGTACTTTTGTAAGTTCATAACTGTTAAAGATAAATTGAATTAGAATGCAATGCCCTTAAAAAGAAACTTTAAAAAGAAAATTTTAAGAAATGCATTGGTCTAATACAAAACAGAACTACAATTCTGTTTTGGATTAGACCGATTGATTATTGAAGACTTCGAGGTACTCACCCAAGCGAATCCTGAAATTTTGTTTACCTTTGCTGAAACTATGCGGCAACGAAGAACTACAGCTGATGTTCTCAGTTTAGAAAGATAAATAAATAAAGCGTGTAGAGTTCTCCAATCAGAAACACTTAGCATATTATACAAAGCGAAACAAGACACTTCAGTTTCGAAACTTTAACCATCTAGGACATTTTGGTTAATAATTTATGGAGTGTTTCTCTCGTGACAGCGTATGTTCGCACAACCAGCGATCAGCTCACCACATCAGAATAACAGCTGTAATACTGTCGAGTGGAAAAAACTAAGAAGCAGTTTCTGTAGGCGAAAACCGAAAGCATTAAAAATTGCTGTTTCCAAATCAGACTGTCTACCACCTTATAAAATTCAATACAAAACACAGGGAGGAATCCTACATATTGTAAGGTCGTTCCTGTGTTTGCTTATTTTAATACTGACCCAACGCTGGTCGGTTGGGTCATCTAAGTGTGAGAAAAGGAAAATGCATATTTTGGATGTCGAAATGTGAAAACTAGATCCGATACACAGTCTTTTGTGCTAAATTACTTGAGTTGAATAAAGAAATATAAACGAAGTGTAACGACTGAGGAGATTAGAGGTATAATCTCCGTAATGCGCGTAGGTATAATCTCTAAAGAGCATATAAATATTACCAACCAGTAAATTCTGACATTTTCACCAAAGCTTTCGTGGGTTGGTACGGTTGGTTCGAACCCAGGTCTTTTTACTTAGAATAGAGACCTGAGTTTGAATCCTGTCAATGACGCGAGGAATTTTTAAGTACCTTTGCACAACGTGGCTCAGTTAGTTGGCCTCAGGAGAGGGTGGCATGGTCCACCCTCCAGAAACTCGAGGTTTTCATCGAGAACAGGCAAATCGACCACAAAAGACTTGCAATTTACGGATACAATATACTAACGCCTTATGGCCTTCGTTTTTCCGTTTTTTTTTTACACACTCTCTCCATACCGAGATCCGCCCATATGTTTGGAAATAAGTGTAGTCATATTTGTTACTCCAAAGAACTGATATCTACTTATGTATGGACAGCATTCGCTGCACCAGCAATCGAGACCAATGAATGAGGTTGCTGAGATTGATAGTGCAGTCGTACAGACTTGACTTGTTGACTCCTCAAACTGAGAAAAGAAAGATGAGAGCAGGAGTGTGTAACAGAATAGTGAAAAATGAAAAGGACTGGGGAGGAGGGGTGTAATTGTGCAGTCAGATATGAAGTTTTGTGAACCGTGCAGACGGCTGTTGCAGTACAACCCAAAAAGGGTTTTGTCAATGATATAAAGTAACTTTTTCAAAGTATTCAAAGTATTTTTGTATACTGCAGCCTCCAGGGTTTCCCCTATTGCTGCAATGGTTCCTGTAAGGTTCTAAGCCGGCGAGTGTGTGTATGGGGAGGTATTGTGTAAGTGTTTGTTTTGTTGAGTGTTGTATGCCGGCACCTGGAGACTTCGCAGCCAGGAGGCAGGAACAGATGTGTCCTGCGTCCTGACTCCCGTCCCTAGCCACGTGGAGGCGCTCCAGGGAGTCTAGCTTTCACTAAAGGAGGTTCTTGAACCTCTTGGAGTGCTAAAAAAAAAAAAAAAAAAAAAAAAACCTCGATGTGTGCCCCAGGCCCGACCAGGTCGGGTGGGGCGCACATCAATAGTAAGAAAACTTGGGGACTGCGCAGTATATTAAGCCTTTCTGTTATATGGGTGACAGTCAGGTTGTTTTTAGTGTGTATTTACATTATATAGTTCTTATACTTACCTGATCAATGTTGGTGACAAGCTGTATTCTATCTTCAGTCATATGTTGGGTGTACTGCTTTGTCCGGCTTCACCAAGTCTTTGACATTAACAATGTATTGTTAGCATAGGGCTATTAACAATGTTGCTTTTTGATGTCTCACATTGGGTTTACATCATACAGTTGTGTTGCAGTATGTAAACATTGGGTCATCTGTGTGGACAATCACTTAGAGTTTTAAGTTATTGTTTGGTAGTGCGCACTGCGCATGAGTCAGTCATACAGTGGTATTTGCACTTATTAAGCCTCTCTCCCGCAGGGCTTAATCCTGTCCAGGTGAGAGAGGAACAAACTAAGAGTGATTTTGATAATGTGGTTAGTTAGCACACTGTTGGAACCAATGGCTTCAACCCAGTCTTTGAGGGCTATAACCAAGTTTATTTTTGTTCCTTACGGATGTCTCTTCCCAGTTATGCTGTGCTCCTAATGCAGGGCTCAATCCTGTCCTTAGGAGTGAGGAACAGCAGCTGGAAAAAAAAAAAAAAAAAAACAAACAAACACACTTGTGCCAAAGCACTATGGAGCCGTTGGCCTCCACCCAGTCCTTTAGGGCTGTGGCCAGATAAAGGTCGCGATTTCCAGGGTGGCAGTGTCCCTGTTAGGTGGGAGCTGCTATTCTTGGTAGTAAGCTTACCTTTCTTCTCCGCTTTTTCCTGTCTTGCTGCGTCTCGTCTGTTTCTTACTTCCTTTATCTTTCCTTCCTCCTCCCTATACTTCTCTATCCACCCTTGTTTTTCTTCTTCCGTTTTCATCTCCCTGTCATTCTCTTCCATCCCCAGTCTGTTTATTCTCCTTGTTGGAGGGCAGCCCTCCTCTTAAATACTTTCCCTGCAAATGTCGAAAGTAGTTTGAGGGATTCTTCTCTGTCTATTAGTTGTGGAAATTGTTCTTCTGTGGTTACATTTGTTCCCAGTAGCAGAGGGTGTCTCAGGTCCGTGTATAAGTAGCAGTCAAGTATTAGGTGTTTTGCTGTTTCCTCCTCACCACATTGGCAGAGGGGAGTGGGAGCTAGGCCTAGCCTGTACAATCTGGAGTTGAGGCTGCCATGTCCTGTGAGTAGGAATGAGGTGTGCATGCTGAGCGTCCTCCATTTCGTAGATTTGTCACGCAGGTAGACATTAGGTAAGAATGCGTATGTATCTCTTCCGGCAGTGGTCGTTTCCCAGGTGTTCTGCCATTTGGCTATTATTTCCTTATATATCCTAGTTTTCTCTTCCTTAGCACTTTGGCTGATGTTGTTGGCCAGCTCGCCCATGGTTGTCTGTATTCCTATTCTCCTATTGTGGGCTAGGTAATGGTATATCACTTCATAGTATACCGGTGGCCTTCCACACAGGACCTGGAGTGCCTCAGTTGATGTCGTCCTACATGCCCTGTTTGTGGCCAGGAGAAAGATTCTCTGTGATTGTAGTAGGTATTTTTTGTTGGCCGACATTAGCGCTCTGTGTCCCCATGCCCCTGCTCCGTAGCATACAATTGGTATATAGAGGCAGGAGTAGTAGAGGCTGAGAGTGGAGGAGCTTATTCCCCACATAGCTCTAGTGATGTTTATAATCCAGCTTGCCATTGTTCTAATTTTTTGGACTAGGTACTTGGCGTGGGGCAGGAATGAGAGCTTATCATCTATCCATATGCCCAGGTATTTGTGTTGGCGTACTATTGCTATATTTTGGCCTTCCAGTTTGATGGTTGGTGGTCTGTTTATGTCTAGGTGACCTTTCAGTAACATTTGTTTTGTTTTTTGAATGGATATTATTAGTTTGTGGGTTTGGCTCCATGTGTGGAGGTCCTGTAGTATTGCATTCGCTTTGTCTTCGAGGTCCTTGCGTGAGTTGCCAGGGATCAGGATGGCGAGATCATCTGCGTAGGCTAAGGGGGTTAGTTCTCCATGTGGAAGGTTTAGCCAGCCATCCAGGACCACATTCCAACATAGTGGTCCCAGAACTGAGCCCTGCGGGCACCCCCTTGTCACCTGGCGTTGGACTGAGCAGCAGCCTGAAGTAACCACAACTTGTCTATCCTTGAAGTAGTTATCCAGCAGCCTGTAGATAGGGGCTGAGACTCCGGCCTCTCGGAACCTCGCCAGGGCACTCGGCCACCAAAGTGTGTCGAATGCCCCTTTGAAGTCCACAAAGAGGCCCAACACATACTTGTTGTCGTAGTTTCTGGTTGTGGATAGTAGAAGGTTGATCGCATCCGTGGTGCATTTATGCGGCGTGAATCCTAGTTGTCTTTCTGAGTTTAATTTTTTTGTATAATAGTATGTCTTTAGCCTTTGTGCTAGAAGTTTTTCTAGAATTTTTCCTAAGTAAGGTAGTAGGGCTATAGGTCTGTATGATGTAGCTTGGTTCGCCGGTTTTTCCTTGGATTTCAGCAGTATTTTTAGCTTGGCTGTTTTCCAGGCAGTAGGAAATGTACCCGAAGTCAGGCAGGAGTTGTAGAGATCCAGTAATAGCTGTGGGGAAACTTTCCAGACCCTTTTCACAATGGATACCTCTATTAGGTCTGGGCCAGGGCTCTTGCCATCTTTTAGTGTGTTGATTGCTCTTTCTACTTCTGCTGCTGTGAAGGGGTCCTCTGTTACCTCTGCCGAGTATGTCAAGTGTTGCATCCTTATTTGTGTTTGTTCCTGGCTTTCCGGTACCATTACATCTTGGTGAATTATTTCGTTGAGTATGGTGTTCATTGTTGAGCTCCAATTTAATGTTTCTGTGGAGTCTGGATTTTGTATGGACGTGTATGCGGTCGCGGGGTGTAGCTTTCCTGCCAGTAGCTTGTACGGTATTCCCCATGGGCCATTTGCCAGTGATCTTTGGATGAAGCGGTTCCACGCCAGTTTCTTTTCTTTCTGTATGCTATTGAAGTATTTGTTCCTGGCTGCTTTGTATAGTGTGTAAAGTCTGGTTACTTCCTCTTGTTGTTGGTTATTTCTTTTTGCATTTTGGAATCGTTTTCTTGTGGTTTTTAGATCTTTTCTTAGTGTTGTGAGCTGAGGTGTCCACCAGGGCACTGACCGAGATTTCCTCTGCCTGAGCGGGAAGGATTGGTTTGAGGCTTCAATGATTGCTTCAGTTATGTTCTCTTCCAGCTGGTTTGTATCCATATTGTGTTGTTTTGATCCAAGTTTTCCTCTGATTGTTTCCTGTAGGTGCTTATCAAAATGTTCCCACTTTGCATTTTTTGTTTTGTATCTTGGGTGGTCGTGGTTCTTACGTAGAATCTGTGTTGTTGTCAGTGTACCTATTGTGAAGGTGATGGGATTGTGGTCACTGGGTGTCCAGGAAGGGTGTACTGTCCAGTCGGCCAGGCTGTAGGTGAAGGTCCTGTTGGTGATGGTTACGTCGATGAAGGATTGCCCATGAGCGCTGACAAAGGTAGGCGGGTGACCAATGGTGTTATGTACCTTTAGGTTATTCGAGATGATACACTCCTCTAGTAGTTCTCCTTTTAAGTTGGTCGTTGGACTGTTCCACATGGTGGATGCTGCGTTTGAGTCAGTCATGATCAACAGTGCTGACTGCGGGAGTTTCTGCAGGATGTTTTCTATGTAGTTGAGAAATGGGTCAATATCTTGGGTGTGTTGACTGCATCTCATGTAGATTGATGCCACGTAGATGCAGCCAAATGAACCTTCCAGGCATGCACAAGCCGAGTACTCGGTGCAGAGGTGGTTGATTTTTGTTACTGTTATTTGGGGGTCTAGTACTGTGATGGCTGCCCAGACCCTGGTTCTTGTGTTGCCCCCTGTTCCAGTTGTTTCGGGGTGTGAGGTTACCATTTGTGACCCAAATGGAAGTCCTTTGACTTTTCCTCTCATGGTGTATGGTTCCTGTAGTCCTAGTAAGGTGATGTTTTCTTCTGTTATAATTTTTGTGAGATCGTTCATTACTGACAATGCCCGTTGGCAGTTTAGCTGCAGAGTTTTGATGTTTACGCTTTCTCTAGTTGCTTGTGTGGTTGTATTATCCATAGTCGGTTCTTGATTTTGTTTGGTCCATAGCTCTTAGGTATTCTGGGCAGGTGCGATCCTTATGTGAGTGTTGATATTCTTTCCTTCTGGGTTTGCAGTTTGCACAGGTAGGCGGGGAATCTTTCTTGGGGCATTCGGTAGTTAGATGTCCCTTTATTCCGCAATGGCCGCAAGTATTTTCTGTATTGTTACAGAACTTTGAGCTGTGGCCAAAGCCTAGGCATCGGAAGCATCTGGAGACTATGGTGAAGTCCCTTACACCGTGTGCCATCCATCCGATGTAAATTTTTCCTCCCCCAAGGAGAGTTTTCCTGATGTGCCCGGGTACTTCTATCACCCAGTGTTGTTGGTTCTGGGTGCGGGCCTTCATTTTGAATCTAACCTTTACTGTGTCTAGGAAGGTATCATAGTCGGTATCTGTATTCTGTAGGTTCTTGTGGTAGAGGTCCATGAGGAACTCTTCCTCACCCAAGTCTGTGCTGATGTCATAGATAACTAGTGTTGGCTTTAGTTTTCTAAGTGGGTCCACCTTGAGCTTAAGGTCCGCTAGTTTCTTACTTTGTTTAAGTATGTCAAGGTCAGAGGAGGTGGCTGTTTCTATTATCACTCCTCTGTCCCTAATTTTCCTAATCGATTTGATTTTTACTCCTCTGAATTCTTCTCTCAGCTTGTTTGAGATTTCTAGTTTAACCTCCTCACTTGATTCCAGGCCTGATCTTTCATCTGCTCTTACAATGATTGCGTGTTGTGCCTGGGGTTGGGTGGGGGTTGTTATGTCAGCCCCTTTTGGTGTTTTAGTTACCATTGCAAATGTGGGTGACGGTGTTATCACAGATTTGGCTGTGAGACATTTTCTTTCTAAAATTGTAAATATTTTGGTGATCTCTATAACTGTTGATGCCATTATATTTGGGTCAGCTTCCAATGTTTTAATTAACCTTTCTCTTAGGTTAAACACGTTGTTCACCGTTGTATTTGCCATAGCCTGTGTGGGGGTGGATGTGATTCCTTCCCCCTTTGGGCAAGGTCCTTCGGGGTTCTGCAAGGCCACCGTTGGGGTTATCTTGTTGTCAGTTTGGAGTATGTCCCGAAATTGGTTCTTATACTTTGTCGTCTCTATGTTAACTGTATTTCCTTTGGGTGTTTGTCCTTGTTGGTTCTCCACATTGATTACCGTTATGTCATTGGTATCAGTCTTGTCTTGCATTTGGACTGTGTGTGTCAAGTCTCCTGTGTTCTTTTCTTTTTCATTCTTCTCCTTCTGCTGGTCTCTTTGACCCCTAGTGTTTGGCTCCTTTGGAGTGGAGCTCATAGGTTTTGCCTTGCGAGATCGCAATATCATCCCCGCCTCTGTTTCTTTCTTAGAGTCAGCTCCGGTTGGGCTCGGGGCAACTGTAAGGTTTCCTGGCATCTCCAGGTACGAGGTATCAGAGGACGAGGTGTCACTTGTGGGTGCTAGTATATCCATTGATGAGCTAGTGACTGAGCTGTAGGATTCCTCTGAGTTGTTTCCCGAATAATCCTGGGGATTCAGTGAAACCTTGTTCCAAGTTTTGTCTCTGTAGGTTGAGTAGTTCCTGAGAAAAGGGTTTTTCCCGGTTTTTCACTGTTTGACCCACCAGGGGGCGCTGAAAGTTGGGGGGGATGTCAGTAGGAGGGTTCCCTTCCTGTCTTCCAATTTTCAGCCTCCTACGACTTCTGGGAGCCAAGATAGGTCTGTTTCATAAAGGATGGTAATGTTCTTGTCCCACTCCTTTGTTGTGTATTTCAGTTGTTTTGTTGCCTGTGTTAGTTGCCAGGGAAGGCCTAAAGCCGATTTCCAGGTTGGCTGGCTACCAGTTCTCCGGGTATTGGAGCTTGAAAATTTTTTCCCCGCCAGGGGCGCTGAGTTTCCGGGGGGGGTGTAGGGACTTTGGTTCCCTTTTCGGCTCTCAAGTCTGAAGTTCCTATGTGCTCTGGGGGCCGAGATATCTCCGTTTGAGTGTGGAGGCAAAAATACGGCGATGTGCTTGTAGTTGGGGAATATCATTTAGTTGAGTGGCTGGTGTAGGGTTCAATGGGCCTAGTACCAAGTTGCATGAAAATCTGTTCATTGGTTTCTCTGTTATTCGTGTTTAAAGCTTTGGACGGTGATGTTCTTGTCCAATTTCAATGTTGTTCACTCTTGTAGTTGGGGTAAGGCTATAGGGGCCTAGTACCAAGTTCCGTGAAAATCTGTTCATTGGTTTCTTTGCTGTTCGTGTTTAAAGTTTTGGACGGTGATGTTCTTGTCCAATTTCAGTGTTGTTTGCTCTTGTAGTTGGGGTAAGGCTATAGGGGCCTGGTGCCAAGTTTTAGCTCAGTGGTCCCAGAAGTTCCCTATATTCCATTTGTCTCTGGGTGAAGTGGTGATGTTCTGGTATTCCTTGTCAGTGGTGTATTTCTATGGTCTTCCGTTACGTTGCTATGACGTCGGGCCCTGTCCCGTGCTTTAACTGTCGTTGTCCCCAGATGCCCGTATGTACTTCTCCGGTGTCAATCGCTCCTTTCCCGCCAGTTTCTTTGTTTGACCATCGGGGAAGAAGCCAATATGTCCACCTGAAATGTTGTTGTTTTCACTGTGGGTTTTATGGCTAACGGAATTTTCCCTTTTCCGGGCCTCTGTTCACACTATTTCTATTTTGGAGATGTCCCCAGTGTTAAAGACATTAACCCCAATGTTCCAAATACATAGTAATGAATAATAAAAGCCATATCATATAGTTTTGGTATCAGCAATAAAGTCCTATGTAACAGTATATGTAGCCTTCCATATTAAGTCTATGGGCCAAGCACGTTTATCGGTACGATTTTAAGTTTTTTGATTTATAGCACTTATTTTAACTGAAATCATTTAGAACTTCTACTACAACACTAACCTGTCTTCTTCCATCCATCCAGTATCTTTTGGTTCCATTCTGGAGCTTCTAACTGCAATTTTAAAGCACTTTTTAAAAAACTTTTCAGGAGCACTGTAAAACACGACCGATCGCTACGGAGGGCAAAGAATTTCGACATAAAGTAACTTTGCTAGCAGGCAGAAGGAGGTGATTATCCCGTTGTATAAGACAATGGTCAGGCCATATCTTGAGTATTGCATACAGGTCTTGAGGCGCCGACCGGGCTAGCCAGGTGGGTAAATTGCTTGCCTAGCAACCCAAAGGTCGCGGGTTCGAATCCCGCCTCGGGCTTGGATCAGAGTAGAAAATGCAAAAAAAAAAAAAAAAAAAAAAACAGTTCTGGAGGCCTTATTTTAGGAAGGACGTAGAGCTGTTGTAACAGGTGAAGAAGGGCAACGTGAAGGGATCGGAATGGCGCTCTTTCCAAGAAATGCTTCAGTTCTTGCTGCGTCTGGAGACTAGGCACCTTCAAGGCGATCTAATAGAGGTTTTGAAGACTTTGAATGGATTCTTCCTCTTGTCCACATCACATTCGAGGAGGCATAAATTAAAATTGAGGAAGGATGATTGCAGGGTAATGTGCGGAAGTTTGTCTTCTGTCAGATAATGGTTGATTATCGGAACAAACTTCCATGTCATGTAGCGGTGGTGGGCAGTTTGCATAAATTGAATACAGAAATAGATATATTAGTAGACGCGATGGACAGGTGATGTGAGAAGGTTTTTTATAATTTGCTGTCTTGCATCATATGCCACTACTACTGCTTCTACAATTTCTAATAATAATAAACTACTGGTTGCTCTTTTGCAGGAATGCCTAACGAGATTGATCAACTATCTTTCCGAGTATTTTGTGATTATATTGAGCCATCTTTCTTAGTCTTGCTGGATGGTGGTAGTACCGTCAGACTTCAGTTTCATGATAACATTACAAATGGTCAAATTTAGATGGTGTCAGCAGTTGTAGGAACCAACACACCAGCAATATGACATCCGACTATAACACTCTTCTGGACGTCATTGAGTTCGGCAGTACGCGCCATGATAAGAACATCTAACTTATGTGGCTTATTCGCCTTCCTTGTATATCAGTCTGAGTTACTTGTTTATATGGGGAGGTCCAATGAACTATGCAACCAGAGGTATCTAGATAATTTTTAGAGAATAATATGCTGACACATTGTTGCTTTGACAAATTGCAAACGCCCAACCATTCTTGATTGCGCGGGTGGTATGATCAGATTCTTTGCAACCCTCAAGTATACTAACATGTACACCTCCGGAACTGCCATCACGATGATTGGTTTGTTAGTTAGCTGAATAATTGGACGTCATGGTGCAGCGGCTGTTCAAACAGAAGTGGAGATCAGTTCTGTGGAGTAACAAATATCGGTATATGGGATAAACATCACGTACTCCTCAGTATGGTCGACTATCGCTACAAACGTTTGAAAGGAAGTATATTAAATTTACTTGGATCTCCAATAAAGTCGGATCCGACCCCTTTTTCAGTGGCATGCTCAATATTTTGTTTGAGAAAATGCCCCCCGCATTTTCTATTCGTTTTGTTAATACACCTTTGATATACAGTCGATTACGTTCGTCGTGAGGGAAATGCTGTTTATATTCAATGCGATATCACTGCAACCCGTGCCTTGGCAATAACATCGAATGCCTTCTTTTCCATTCAAATATATTCATTGGTAAAAAATTAGCATCGATTTTCGATCGGTTTAAGTTGCTTGCTCTGCTTCCATCACATTAAATGCTTGGCTGTTATTGAGAAATAGTCCTGTTTAGGAAGGAAGAAGTGATCATAGACCAACGACATTTCTGATGGAAGCGAGATAATAATTAAACTCTTGGGTTATTCATACAGAACGATGCACGAACACAATTTGGAAGAGTAAACAATAGTTAAATTCTTTCTTCCTAAATGTTATTTTCATAAGACTGTTTCACTGAGGTGGAATACGATGAAAAATGGAGTATTCTCCCAGTAATGTAACGTTTAAAAATAAAATTATTAAAATGGTGATCGTGGTGTATCTATTTATTCGTCACAGCACGCAAAAATTACAGTATTTATAAGCAATAGTGGTTTCGATTTAGACCAAACTCAAGATTTCAATAACCGTCCATACAAAATTTACAATATAACATCTTTTATTTATGGATGTTTCGCCATCTGTCGACAAACAGTCAAACTATGAATTGCCATGCGCAGTGCGAGCAGAAAATGAACATGGTTCCTGAAAATCAGTCGTTTAGAACTACCCTAGGTGAATTTTGAGGGCAACTTCGACAGGGAACCATCAAAATATGCAATATTATTGATCAAGTAGAACACAAGGAATCCTGAAGTACTGTTTGTCTGTCCTATTTAGATTAATTCTTCGAGGTTTCACTAGAAAACCCTGAGAACACAATCGGGGAATTAATATGTTAAGATAAGAAATGCATTTCTCCCTAAAAATATGAAAATATTCATTTATATGCATTTCTTTTTGTCTGAGGATTCAAACTTCATTGACCATCTTCCCAAAACAAATACCAGAATTATGATAAACAGACAAGTTAGTTTTGGGCAATGATCTGACCACTGTTATTCACGGGTGCTGTGGCATATATCTTTTTTACACAATACCTAACTGAATCTTATAATGGTTTGCACAAAACGTTAGATCCAATTCACCAAGTACGTCATATTTTTATTGGTGTAATGTTTTTTTTATGGTTCTAACTTAACTATTGGGCATCAGTCATAATCACAAGCACATTACACTAACTATTTAATGCATTTAATAATCAAAGAGGGAAACCAGAGTGATGGGAACTTCTCTGTTGTAATAATCTTTCTTCAAAGATTATTACCACAGAGAATGAGCAATCTTTCTTACTTATTCACGGATCTAATACGGCTTCCCAGAGATCAAGGTGTTTAACCTTGTCTAAAATTTCATCTGTGTTCTTTTCTTGCTTTTCTTAAAAATCCTAATAGTTGTTATGGACAAAATGTGGTAAAGTATCCTATAACACCCATCGCAGTGGGCTGCTTGATGTTTTATCAGCTTGCACTAGTGTTTCTTGCTGTACCAAAGACGTTATATGTCCTTCCAAATATGGTCCGAAAATTTTAAAAATGGTAATTGAAGTTTTAATGCTTTTAAATGTAAGGTTGTGGATTTGGAGAACGAAAATCCTCGAGTCGTTTATAAGCTAGGGGAAGAGGAACTAAAATTGTCAAGTGTGCATTGTAAAGGTGCAGTCTGATATGAAATTTTCTAAGCAGTGTAAACAAGCAACAAAGAAGTCACACGGTACCTTGTTCACGATTTTTAGGACCTTAGGAAGAAGGGAGAAGGACGTCTTTATCTCTCTATACAAGACGATGGTCAGACGGCATTTCGAAAAGTGTATTCTGGTCTGGAGACTGCACCTAAAAGGTATAGATCTTCTGGAAAGGTCTTCGAGAAGAGCCGCCAGATTGGTGACAAAGTGCAAACTGATGCGCATTTGAAAAAGGGCTTAGAAAGTGGAAACTGCAAAATTGATAAACTAAACATCGACGGGGAGACCTGATTGATGTATACAAGGCAATGGTTGGGTTTGGAAACTGAATGACAAGGTCTGTGCTCCTTCGTAAGTACGAAGAGAACCAAGTTACACAAACGTAAAATCTCAGTTAATAACATTAGATTGGTTCTCTTGAAGTTCACCTGTGGCTGTCCTTTATTGGAGTAAGTTTCTTCCCAACTTCGCGGAGGCACTGAGTCTGGTTAAATTTAATACTGAATTGGATGAGCTCCTTGTGGGAATGGAAATCGTGGAAATATTCTGTTTTATTTAAGCAAAAAGTGGATTTTTGCTGAATCTGCTGATTCAGCAAAAATCTACTTCCTTGCGTCATTTGGCCTTACTGATACTAACTCATCTGATAGAAGTTCAACAAGTACGTACGTGTGTTTCTTGATATCTCAGATTTTACGGTAACTTTTATTATTGAGACCAATGTAGTAATGAGAGTCACAAACACACAGATAACGATGGAATGACTTTATTAATAAACTATTCGAAACAACAACGATGGAACTTTCGGTTCTGTTTTGCAATGATGTTAGGATATGGATACTCAACATTTGATTTTTAACGATTGGTGAATTACTGTGTGACGGGATTGACATCTACAAACACTGGCCATCCACATTGTAGAAAGCTGACTCCTTTCGTTCTGGAAAAAACAAAAAAAAACAGTTTTGTTCTTTCATTATCACAGAACAGAGAATTGAATAATGATATAAAGACAGAATTAAAGCACCATGTAATAATTGTTTAAGATTTCACTCATCCCTCCATCACGATTTCACTCGCTCCATCTGCAGAAAAGTACTAATACCATCAGCCAAATTGCAATAACAAAATTAGAGAGAGGACAATACTTACCGTTTTCATAATAATCGTACACATGGACTGTGGATGGTTTCAAACCTTCCACCTCCAGCTCCTTTTCAAGAACGAACTCAAAGCACTTCTCTTCATTAGACAGCTGTGGAGAAAAAAAAATTAACAGTAAATCCATCTGTAAGAACATAATAATATGTCTGCCAAAGTCATACGGAAAACTGGTTTCAGCTTCAATTTGACTTATATGAGTTGTTCTCCATATTTGCCTGGCTTCTATTGGAGAGACACTTTCAAGTTGAATCGTGACTAGTTGGTTTTTCTCAAAACTATCCTGTTAAGTAAATTCACAGGTCGAATAATAGCCTGTTAATGGGAGATTTTTCGGTCTATCTTATATATTCTCCTATTTTTATGTCATTAGCAGCAAAGTAAAATCTGTCTTTTATGTTAACTATGTCTAATATGTTAACTGTCATGAAAATATCAAGAGGGGTTGAAAAGTATACGTTGTATGTGGTGGCAAGCAAAGGAATTCAATAAAATTTCCTTGGCTGCATTCTATTATTAATAAACAACAAGATGAGATATGTCCAGCCATAATCAACAGGGTATTTTCCAATGTTTCTTGCTTTGAGAATTGTTGTAATAGGATTTTAGGAGTATCAGCTTCTAAGATCGTATTGTTCCATATATACTGTCTGTAAATTGCATGCGTTCTGTGGTCGATTTTCAGTTTGATTAACGAAAAACCCGAGTTTCGTGGAGGTAAAAACCATGCAACCCTCGCCTGAGACCGTCTAACTCCTCCACGTTGTGAAAAAGACCAATAAAAACTCCTCACGTCATCGGCAGGATTCGAACTCAGTTCCTTTCCACCTGGTGTGGGGAGGACGGTGGTTCTTCGAACTGTGTTATTCGCGAGGGCCTTGAAGAAATGCTTAGAACTTAAAAGAAATACATTCTCTCTTGGTCTTAGATGCAAAATACTGCTGACGTTTCGCTTGATATTCTTTTATTATAACTTGCCTCGAAGATGGAAAATTATCAGTCCCTTCCTATGGCGGTATGAATTATAGGATCATATTAATTTTTTGAAAAACTAAAATCATTATTTGATCCATTTTAATCTCAGTTTGACCCTAGGATTCTGTTTTCAGTTATTAAGATTACTGGGGGGGAAAAGAAAAATGTGGAGAACTGAAACTTGGTTGTTTTTCCTTTGGAAAGTAAAAGGGTTCTTCCCAAGTTCACATATCATATTTCCAGTACATTTTTAAGACTCACACTCGGTTTTAAGTCCTACATACAAAATCCCTTTCGGTTTCAGTATTCCCTCACCTTTTGAGAGATTCTGAAATTGAAATTTGCTATTTAACAAAATAAACCGGAAATTACAAATGGACTCTGACTGGAACACTCATTGTTGAATGCAAGCCATAATTCCTCTGCTTTGGTGACAAATGTAAAAAGCTTGAACTGATCAAAATATCCATAATTTACCCTTCACCTTACTACAGGAAATCTTCTTACCTCATCGAAATAAAAGTTCAACTTGTTTCCTTCCATATCGTACCTCTTCAGCTGGAGTTCCTCGTTCGAAGAGAGCTGAAAAGAAAACAACGACGCCATATTAATATCACTGCTTTGTCCGTTATCCTAAATATAATTTTGCAATTAACTGGGAAGAGAGTTACATGCAGAGAACGTACACATTAAGCATTGATCCCAAAAGTTTGAAAGGTGAAACAGTTTTTACCTTTGATATAGAATCTTTATCTGCTGTAAATCCCGACAGCATCTTCACTTCCACTATGGCCATATTTGACTTTTGTGCCTCAGGTTTGTATCTGTAAAATACAGAAATTTCATTTGTTTATTCTCAGTTCGATTTTCAGATTCAAAATTTGCGTGACAATTCACGGGCTAACATTTCAGCCCAATCTCAGCAGCGAGCCAGCAAAATTCAGAATTTTAATCTTTAATTATAAGGATATGTGGTCCGATGATTTTTAAATATACAGCAAATTTAAGGAAAGTTTCAAATTGTTTTAAATGGGGGACAAACCTTTATAGAGGCTAAAGTAATTGAAGGCGGGCTAAATCAATATTCTGAGGAGTCATTAAGCTTTCGTTATCATGGTACAGGAAAAAAATATACATTATTTTGATCAGAAGTGGGGTGGGTATATACAATAAATCCTAAGGGAACAAACAGCCTAAAGGCATTGTGTGATTATGAGAGGGACATGAGTCTTCAGCAAAACAACCGTCGGATCTTGGCCAATGGCAGATATTTCTGTGCACTGCAAGTGACTGCTATTTTCATCCACGCAATTTGTATTCAATGAAAATTGATGGACTGAAATGCGGGTGCAAATCGGCATGGTAACCTATGTTTTACACTTTGCAACATAGTGCAGTATGATTCCATTAAGATTCTGCATGATTCATCACATTGCCAATGATAGCTGTTGAGGTAGTTTTTGATAGAGAGTGGGGAACCGTAGTTTTCATAGCTTGGGAAGGCCACTTCATTCTGAATAGCTAACAAAGTGCCACAGGTTAAGTGAACAAATGGTCACTTTCATAAGATAATTGCTATGGTGCTTCATAATGCCCCATTTATCCCCACAAGAATTAAGAACAGTTACGTTGCTACTATTACCACGTTTGAGTATGGAAATGAGAGTTAGTATAATCTTAAAGAAAGGGGGAGCTACATTCAAAAATTTGACTGAGGGTTCGAAGCACATCAGCGAGATACGACATTTCTATGGTCTCCCCAATCGTCAGATCCTATTGCACAAATATGGGTTTAGCCGAAAAGTTTCTATATTTTTACCGGTATACATACAAAATTTGGAGGACGGGAGAGTAAACTACTACTATGAAGAAAAATGAGTCTGTTGGCTTCACCTGACACACACATCCACCTCCGTCTTCTTACAATCATGTGATGTAGTTCCATTTGTCGAAACTTTAATATCGAAGTCCTTTTCTTCTGGGACGTTCTTCACGTTGTACCGAACAACCGTCTGAAACACAAAATTCACAAATTAGTCATACAAAATGGCACATCACAAATGGGTAATGTCTGTTTAGCAAGTCATCGACCTATAAGAGAAAGACAACAAGCAGTACAATTGGAATTTACATTAAATTTGCATCAGTTTGCTCCGAGATGCAGCCTTTTCCAAAACGTACAGAGGCCGCATGGATTAGACTGTTTTGCTCGAAAAAAGACATTACTGAAGTATATTGAGGGATTTTTGGAAATTTTCCAGTAAGGAAATTGTCTTCCCAATTACAGATATTCACAGACACTCAAACTGTATTACTTGGGAATGTGCGTATAAAATCAAGAGAATTTACTGAAAAGAAGCGCATTGAATTTATTAAAAATTACTAAAATTTGCCACATGCCTTCGTCTTGTGGGCAGTTTTATGTCATAATATGTAGAATTTAGAACTTTACAAGTTAAAGGTGCAAACATTCCTTAATGTAACATATTAACGTAATTTTCTCACAGTGGAACTACCAAGAAATTTAAACTTAGGAGTCCACCAGTTGTATTTCTTCAATATTGAGATAAGCTGAATTCCCTCGTGAATGTTCCAACTTATTTCCACACCTTCAGCGACATCTTGCAGAAAAGAATTTCCTTAAAAATAATGAGATCACATCACCAATGTGAAAATTGGAGTTTGAGAGCTTTTCATAAACTTTGACAAATTGTCGGATAAATATTTAAATTTTCATATCGATTATTTTGCCAAATACAGTCCTCCCTCCATGTAGCTACAGATATTTTTCCTCTATCTCATTAAAGATTTAACTACAGTTACAAGAGAAAGTTGAGTCTCATTAATTATAATATTAATTTGATGAGGTCTGTTTCGATCTAATTTAGCCTTAAAAATAATCATTTTAGTTTTAGAAGACCTAATGGTAACTTTCTTCTGAGGGGTTCATTTAAACAAATCCTTTAATATATGGTTGGCAGAAGACTCTATAGTCTTTCTGGAATTACCTTCCGTTCATACAGTTATCAGCATATATTTTAAGTGAAGTTCTTTCAAAATATCATGCTAACCATTCCTGTAATACCACATTCCACATTCTTCTTCTTTTTGATGCCATCTCCTACTGGAGGTTGGTGATCACCACACTGTACTTCTCTCTATCTGTACTAGTCATGGTGATTATTCTTGGGAAGCATAGTGCAGTAGTTCACCCTTACTTTCTGCACCTCAGTAAGTTTGAGACGGTTAATATTCCACATTAACCGTCTCAAAATCGAGCCCTGAGGACAACCTTTAGTAACCTTCCGCTCCACACATAGAAAGTTTTATCTCACCAGTATTTTTCTTTGTGAAAAATAACTTTCATACTAAGTTATATAACTGCTGAGGGAAATTAGCTTCACGTAGTCTTGCGTGAGAGCTCTCAGACCAAAAGGTGTCGAAAGCCCCTCGAAATCCACGCGAATAGCAAATCATATTTATAAGAAGTATTTTTTATGTGACTCACAAAATTTCAAGCGCTTGCTCACTAGATCTTCCTGGGCAAAATCCACATTGCCGATGGGAAATTAAATTAACCTCATGAAGGAGAGAACTTATTCTGGAAGTCATTAAGCGTTCCAGAATCTTTCCAGATTAACTAATAAAGGAATTAGCATAAGACCTAGCATCGTTTGTTGGTTTTCCAGGGTAGGATTAATAATGCTGTTTTCCAACTAGTAGAATTTTACAAATACTTCTCTAAAAGAGAATAAATTAAACAGAAATGTAAGAGATGTTTGCAAATAAATGTCCTAGATTCTCTCGGTTGGGAATTTAACTTTAATTATTGGGTTGAGGAAATTCAAACAGCGCAAAATATAGAAAGCATTGAATTAGACAATAACGTGGAAAATTTTAATGATGTCCTGAAACTGTCGGCAATGTAGCTCACCTGAAATAAAGCGCAACCACTGCCCATCGCTTCGACGTCAAACGCTGAAGGAAGGTGTGGAATCTTTGTTTTTTGTACCACCAGTTTATTTTCTTCGGTCAAGTTAAAAACCACATTTTTCTCTTCTCCCTCCAATTTCACGATCAGATCCATCGTTTCATCCTGGAGAAGGGAGGAATACTTCGCCAGAGCTTGCAATGCCAGCACGGTGTCCTGTGGATTAAAAAGAAAATTAACTAGGCAAGCAAGGCGTGTGTTACTAGAGAATAACAGGACTCAAAGTGAAAACAAAACATGAAATTATTACAGACACATATACAACGCAATATACAAATTGAATTAGAAAGCATACAGTCCTAATATACAAAGTCGACTCAGAGATACCTTGCATATATTATTGCATACCTATTAAGAAATATTGTTCAAGGTTTAGGCCTAAATGGTTATCAAATGAACTAATGAGACTCGTAACAGGGAAGAAAAATGCATGGGATGCATATAAATTACCAAGCGACTCAGAAGCCTATGGCAGACATAAGCTAGTCTGTAATCAGGTGACAAATGAGGTTAGGCAGGCGAAGGCAGATTACGAGAAATTTTGGGCAAAGGATGCTAAGAAAAACAGCAAGGATTTCTTTACTTATATAAACTCTAAAAGGAAGGGGATGAATCTGATTGGTCCACGTGACATCGATGGTTCGACTGTTGATGATCTTGCTCAGATAGCAAAGCAAACAAACTGAATGAGTATTTTGCATCTACATTCGCACATGAGGAGTTATTAAGGGAGGGGAATGCTAGACGTTTATCAAATTGTAGCAGGGTCCTTAATGATTTTGTAATAACTGAGAGCAAAGTGGAGGAGAAATTGTTCAAGTTAAACACAAGAAAGGCACCTGGGGTGGACGGGATCTATCCAGTTATATATGAAAGGAGGCAGCAAAGGAAGTAAGCAAAACCTTGGCCATAATTATGAGAGCATCCTTGGACTCAGGGGTGTTTCCCACGGACTGGAGATGTGCAAATGTATCCCCAATTCACAAAGGGGGATCGAATGGTGACAAGAGTAATTACAGACCAGTTAGTTTAACTTCTGTTCCGGGTAAAATAATGGAGTCATTGGTTAAAGATGCATTGCATGATCACCTAGACAAGACTGCAGCAATAATTCAGACACAGCATGGGTTTGTTAAGGGAAAGTCTTGTCTGACCAATTTGATTGGTTATTATGATGTGGTCACAAAGGAACTGGATGCAAAAAATAATTTTGATATCATATATTTGGATTTCAGGAAAGCTTTTGACACTGTTGCGCATGAAAGGCTATTGTACAAATTGGAGCAGAATGGTATTAAGGGTAAGTTGCTACAATGGATAAAAGGATGGTTGAGTGGGAGAAGACTGAGGGTGGTAATTAATGGGTGCTGCTCTTCGTGGACTAATGTTATTAGTGGAGTCCCACAGGGTTCGGTGTTGGGTCTACTGTTATTTTGTATATTTATCAATGATATTGATGAAGGTATATCAGGCTTAATGTCGAAGTTTGTAGATGATACAAAGGTTGGCAGGGTTGTTAAGGACAGTAATGGCAGTGTGCTACTGCAACAGGATCTAGATAATTTGGGCAGATGGGCTAAGACGTGGCAACTGAAGTTTAACCTTGACAAATGCAAAGTACTGCATATGGGTAGAACTAACCCCAGACTAACATATGAACTGTGTGGTACTACTCTTAAGGTGGTAGAAAATGAAAAAGACCTGGGGGTAATTGTGCAGTCAATTATGAAGTTTTCTGAGCAATGCAGACAGGCTGCCAGGGCAGGTCATGGGGTTTTGTCAATGATATATAGGAATTTTGCTAGCAGGGAAAAGGAGGTGATTGTCCCTCTGTATAAGGCAATGGTCAGGCCACGCCTTGAGTACTGCGTACAGGTCTGGAAGCCTCAGTTTAGGAAGGATGTCGATTTACTTGAGCGTGTACAGAGAAGGGCAACAAGATTGGTGAGGGGAATGAAGGGATCCTCTTACCAGGAGAGGCTTAAGTTCTGCAAATTGCAGCAGCTGGAGACTAGGCACCTGCGAGGAGATCTGATTGATGTGTATAAGTCCTTGAATGGGTTGAACATGCTGAATTCTGATGGGATCCTTCCACTTGTTCAGATTACGAACCTAAGGGGGCATAAATTCAAATTAAGAAAGGACAGATGTAGAATAGATGTGCAGAAATTTGTCTTTAGTCAGCGGGTGGTTAATTGCTGGAACAAACTTCCATCTGTCGTTGTGGAAGTTGATAAGTTAAATAAATTTAAGGAGGAACTGGACAAGAATTTGGAGGGAATGGTGTGAATTTTTTTTTTTTTTTTTTTTTTGGCTTATGCTGCATAATCTCATACACTTGCTTTCTTGTATCACATGCCACTACTACTACTGCTACTACTACTATTTCACTAACAGTCCTTCTTGTTAACTTAGTGTACCTAATATATCGCTCACCTACTGCTATCTTTTTCTTTTCTTCTCCAAAGGTTTCGAGCTTCCATCTTAGGCTCTCTAGGCTATCTTCTAAAGCTTTCCTTCATCTGCTTTCACCTGAATCTACTTCATATAATTTTCCGGAACTCTTGGCTGCATGGGTCTGGCGTACTTTCTTCTGCTTCGAATACACTACTCCTCCTTTACTACGGATAACTTAGATGAATCTTTCTCCAAGAGGTCATTACCTTTCTTGGTTCACTTAAGCGTCTTTCATAACCTTTTGCTTATCATACTTGTCCTTGCCGTTACTTTTCTACTCTTAAGTATTTTCCCCTTTCTGTCTAGGGCCCTTTTTTGCATTCCCTACATTTCTACACTGCCCGATTAACTTTTTCTTCACCCCATCTCCACGATCACTTGTTTAGGCACACTCCCTCTTACTCTGACCGCTTCTCTCTCTTCACACTGACAACCCCAACTTTCTCTCCACTCTTTCAACCTCTTCCCCAGGACTTTCTACCAATCCCAGGAATTCACCTAATCGTTCCCTCTTTTCTATTTGTTAAAAAAAACTTACCATAACTATTTGCCCCGTGTGCAAACCAAGCTATTTTCTTGTTTAGTTCTAAGGGTAGAACAATCGTTTCATGTCTGCCGTCCGTCGTCTCCCAGGATAGCCATTTTCGTCTTTTCCCATTTGTGAAAATGTTGACAACTTACCAAAAAGCCGCCACAGTGATCTGGTCTTTTTCGACCCAAACGCTAGTCCATCGGAACGTATGTCCAGATGCCGCATAGATCAGACGTTTCTCAATCAGCTGCAGTTTCACTGACCCATTGTTCCTTTTCCAATAACCCCTTTCCGCTTGTCCACTAATGACCACTCCTTCCCTGGTACCGGCAGCTGCCTTTGTTTGCTGTCATTTCACCTCCTTTTCTCTCACCCATATACATTTATGTTACTTTCTCTTCCATTTGACCGCTATTCAGTTTGCACATCTGTAATCGCTCAATTTCTAAACCCAGTATTCTTCCCATATATGCTTCTCTTAAATGTCAATATTCCTTTCCATATCAAGGATTAAATTATTCCCAAATTACAAAAATTTCCCATAACCTCTAAATCTCCATATTTGTAAGACTGACATCTTACAATATGTAACGAAGAACTTTATGAAGAATTAAAGAAACTTAATTTTAAGTTTCCTTACAGCAAACATAAAACATTTGTGTCAGTGGTAAGTTTATCAAGTTGCGGCATGGTATTTGGTAGAGCAGTTTTCCAACATTCACGATCAGTTAGAAAGAATTAGGATAAAGTCGGGTTTGAGGCAAAGAACAAAGAAGGCAAAGTGCACACTTGTTGCGTTTTATTTTTGCAATGGCCGTTTTGGTTCATCCATTATAAATGAAGAAACCTTTCCTGGGAGGAGAATACGCTTTCTTAATTCTTCTGATTTTTGGTCCTCCCACTCAGAGGTCCTCCAATCCGGGAAGATCTTCCTGGACAACTGATTCCTAGACTTTATGAGTCACAAATCCCAGGGATTATGAGTGAATTCTTTGTGTATTGACAGCTTTGTCTTAGCCTGTTTTCTTATTCATATAAATTTCTAAAATATTCTAACATGTATTGATTACCAAATTAGGAAAACCGTGGGAATATTGATCTGCCCATGTATATCCGCAAAATGTACATATCCTATGCTCGATTTGCCTGTTTTTTGAAACAAAAAAACCAGAGTTTCCAGGTGGAAGAAACTTTACTGTCCAGGCCAGACACTAACTAACTCAGCCAAGTATCGAGCTCATAACAGTTCCTCGCCTCATTGGTTGGAATCGAAATAGAGCCTTTACCACCAAGGGTGGGAAGAGGGTAATCATAACCATTGCGTTACCCTCAGACATATGCATTTGGAAAGAATCAATGAATGATCGACTCTCAGTTTCAAAAATGTCTTAATGTGTCTTTCGATTCCAATGTCCCTACCAGTAGTTGAAGTGACTTTCCAGGCGACCCTAATATAACCGTTTGTTTGCCTACATAGATGGGTGGATGAGTTTATTCTCCCGAATGACCCTACATTAAATATTTATTTAATTTTTACTCGCAAACATATACAACAAAAGCTTGGAAATTGCAGCACATTTCTATATCACAGAAGGTAAGGAGAAGAAATTACAACAGCCGATTTGCAAATTATTTAGTGGATTTTGAGACACCAAGAACTGCAACTAAACTTTTTTTGCATTTCACTGGGTATTATTCTATGTGCTTGCGGCCACGTATACTTTATTAGGACTGTTGAATTAGAGAAGCGTTAGTGAATGCTCACCTGCGTTGAGTGGAATCCTCCGTTGGAATTTCTTTGCTCTGCAATCCACTTGACGATGGGTAAAGCTTTAAGTCGACTTTCCGAATCTCCTTTCGCGAGCAAGGCCAGCACCATATAAGCAGCTGTTTCAACATCAATAGAGGCATAAACTTTGTTACTTCCGTCTTTATTTCTCCAGTAAGTGAGCGAACCTGGAAATCGGAAGAAATTAAGGATTCCTTCAAGCATATTAAAATTGACTTAAGTATGAAGACTCGTGTAAAACCAATCTTTTCACTTTTTTTATTCTTAGTGCACTTGTTTCCTTTTCTTTTGTATATTTTTCTACAACCAGGAAACACAATTATATACGTAAATTAAAATGTTTATATACCCGGAAAAAACTGAAATGACGAATGCAATTGTTTCCTTCAGGAAGTGCTTACCGTTCTTGATGGCCAAGTGCCACATCATGTCCAAGTACCTGTCCGCCAAAGGATTGCTTGCGAGGGTTGTTGCATAAGCAAACAGAGACAGAGAATAAGGAGAGGAGAAGATAAGACCTTCAGCAGCTTTCAGGCATGAGATCGATCGCGTGATCACATTGACATCGGAAAAGCCTGACTCCAGCATGGCAATGAGAATGAATGCCGTCAGAGAACTCCGAGAATCACTTCGGCCCTTCACTCCTCCCTGCAAAAATAACAACAGACAATGTGTATAATGGAAATGTGGAAACACTTGGTACA